>NC_057409.1:25241011-25378206 GCF_019320065.1 Cervus canadensis
CAGCCGACGAGAGCTTCACCCAAGTAGACATTGGCGACCGAATCATGAAGCTAAACACGGAGATCCGGGATGTGGGGCCGTTGAGCAAAAAGGGGTTCTATCTGGCTTTTCAGGATGTGGGGGCCTGCATCGCCTTGGTATCGGTCCGCGTGTTCTACAAGAAGTGTCCGCTCACCGTTCGCAATCTGGCCCAGTTTCCGGACACCGTCACAGGCGCTGATACTTCTTCCCTGGTGGAAGTTCGAGGCTCCTGTGTCAACAACTCTGAAGAGAAGGATGTGCCAAAAATGTACTGCGGGGCAGATGGTGAATGGCTGGTACCCATTGGCAACTGCCTATGCAATGCCGGGCATGAAGAGCGGAATGGAGAATGCCAAGGTAAGGAGAGCCATATTGTACTTTTCATTAGGGCTTAGTGCACGTAATTAAATCAGAGATGAGGCTAAATGGAGTAAAGCCAGTAATTAGCAGCCCCTGTGGGATGTGGTGGGACAGAGGGGTCTAATGAGTAAGTGCTACAGCTCCAGGTGGCAAAGCTAAGACGATTCTAATACTGACAAAATAAATGATGCTGCTGTAATCAGCAGAAGGCCAAACACATTTGCTAACAGGCACTTAGATGTGAACCGGCTTGATGTGCCCTCTGAAATGTAAATGAACAAGCTGAAGAAAGGGCCCTGATTGATCCTTGCTTCAAGAGGATCCACACATTTTCGAACCCTGGTTCTCCTGTCGGTAAACATCTCTCCTCCTGTGGATATGTCCGTGAATAATTTCAATGTCAAATTAGGGTTTGTTGTTCCAATTTCCTCCTGCTGATTAAAATCGAACTGTGTGAGGAAAGCCCAGTTTTTCCGGCCTTGTGGAGCAGTGTAGACATGGGTCAGCAAAGTGGAGTGACAGGGTTTCACGCGCCTTCTGTTCCATTGAGCTCCCATTGATGGGGTCTCCAAGTGAACTGAATCTTGATGAAAGACCTCTTGATTTCCCTGAAGAGGTGATAAAGAGCTAGTAAGAGTCTTCTTATTGGATCTGTGGTCAGAGGCAGTAGTAAATTGTGATCCATTTTGATTATTGAGTTTTTGAAGAAATCCAGGTTTGTTTGTTTTCTTTTTTTGGTCACATTAATGACTATTTATCATATTACTAAGGTGACTTTTTTTCCTCTCATTTAACCCTGTCTGCAATTCCCTCTTCCCGTATTTCCCCTTTTGGGGAGAGTTTGCAGACTTCTTATAGTAGCTTTGTTTTTGAGTAAAGGCTAGGAGTATTCCATATTTATATGGATTGCTCATACCACGTGTGAATTAGGGCTTACAAAAATCAGTTATCTCAAGACTTGTATTTTGCTTGGTATTTATCTTCAGTGGTTATCAGTAGTCTGCTGACGCCAGTCTTATTACGGTTACTACTAAAGCATGTAACCCTGGGTCCCATCTCTGGAACAGGTCAGATTAGTCTTTTCTCAGGGTGATTGTTGTGCTGGAGACTACACTACCGCCTGGTTCATCTGATTTGGTGATTAAAGAGCCCGAAATAACTGACTGCCAAACAATTTGTCTGGCATTTCAACCATTTTAATGACAGGGTGGGATTGACTATAGAGCAATCCACTTGACCAATTGGAAATCAACAGTTATAACCTAAAGAAAGTTGCATTTAGAGTGTCATAGAGTTATAGAGTTACATATTTCATAGAGTTATAGAGGTGTCATAGAGTTATATATTTCTCCTGTCAGAGATCATAAGTGTTCTTCTTGATGTGCTGTAGTTATTTCTAGAAGTAGCTAACAATGAATGTCTGTTAAATGCATTGAAAATATAAAGTAGGATAAAGACTGGCAACCTGTTCTGTTGATCTTGAGTCAAAAGGTAAAGCTGAAAATTTACATGTTTGAATTTCAAGGTTTTTTTTTTAACAAAGATTAATTTCTTGCTTAGCAACTACGAGGTAAGCTGTATCAAATGGTACAGCCACCAATATTATATACCAATATTGGTATACAATATAACAATTGTATATTGTATACCAATATATTGGTACAGGTACCAATATACCCTGAAGTATATTCCAGTGTTAATATTAGAAAAATATGAGTGCACTGTTGGCACCTAAATTATAATCATCAAAGCGGGAAGAGTAGGGTATGAAGTGAATGTACCCTATGAAATGAATAGGGTAATAATACTGCTTTGCATCTTAGAGTAAATTGTTCTTCCTTTTTTATTTTTGTAAGACAAGACTTGCACATCTTAACATGTCAAGATTCTTACATATATGTTTCTTAAAAAACATATTGTCTTCCATTTCTTGCTCAGATGTTCATGTTTCTTGCATTAGTACATCTCTCTGTATCTAATGTCATTGATTTCCAATTGTCACACAGCCCAGTAACTCATACATTGCTGCACTGTGAAACTCCTTGACATTTTTACAACCCGAATTAGAAGGAAAAGAGAAAAAGATGGAGGGGGGAGTGAATGTAAAGGCAATTGAACATCGTAGTGGATGACTTTATGGAAATAATCTTAGGAATACAGTTCATCATCACGTGATTGATAGAAAGGTTGAGGCTGCATGGCTTAGGTTCAGTCCATTTCTGAGCAAACTGTTCCAAACACAAGACTAGATATGTAATGGAAGTGGAAGTTTGATTAAGCTATTGTTGAGAATCTGCACTCACTCGTGCTACCCATGTATTTTCTTTGCTACTTGTAGAAAGATTAAATCTTTCAAGAAGACACTTTTTGCACAAAACCTTGCACTGGTTGTTTTTAAACACTACCAGGTAAGAATCTCTGATGAATTTAGGGAGGAAGAAAAAACTTGAATCACAAGAATTCTTAAATCCCAAACTTGAGTGAGATTTTTTTAAAAGAGATAACTCAAGTCTGTAAACATCTTAAGAGTAATAAGAAGTGGTTGCTTCCATCTGTGCCACCATTTGGCTTCCCAGGTGGTGCTAGTGGTAAAGAACCTGCCTGCCAATGCAGGATGCATAAGAAACGCGGGTTCAATGCCTGGGTTGGAAAGTTCCGCTGGAGAAGGAAATAGCAACACACTCCAGTGTTCTTGCCTGGAGAATCCCACGGACAGAGGAACCTGGAACCATGGGGTCTCAAAGGACAGAGGAACCATGGGGTCTCAAAGAGTTGGACACGAGTGAAACGACTTCACACACATGCACTTGGGCATATACCATCATTCCTGGGGTATCATGATTATCTAGGTAGAGCAGAAAAACATCCTCACAAGGAAATATGTCTCAGTTTGGTCACTTAACTGCACGACCTTGAGCATGTTTCTTAAACCCTCTGTGCCTGTTGGTTAATCTATAAAATGGGTTGATAATAATTGTACTTAGCTTAGAGACTTAGAGGACACAGTGATGTAAAATTGGTAAAAAAAAAAAAAAATCACTGTGTAGGTCATAAAGCATTAAACTGATGTTAATGCTAGCTTCTTTTATCACTCTTATCAAGGTCATAGCTGTTGACTTTTAAGGGTGTTGAGTTGAAATGGTAAAAGGGAAGTCCATCTTCGAGCCACTCTTAGAAGTCAAGGACAAAGATAGGAAGCATTGCCTTTGCCCTAACAAAGAGTAAGGATCATTTGAAAATGATATTTGGAGTGTCTATTTTTTTTTTTCCCCTCTGCTATAGGAAAGAGAACTTTTCCCTTTGAGTGAAAGAAAAGTGATTTGGGAGCGGAACAAGAAAGACCAGGGTGTAAAGGGAGCTTAAGAAAGGATATAAAAGAGAATGGGCAAGTCTTCAGAACTCTGGCAGCAGATCCCTCCCCAATTGTCTTTTCAATGGGTCTTCTGTGGCAGGACAAATAGAAGGACAGGTGAAAGGTCACCTACTTCCTCATCCATCTTCCTTGGGGTCTGGGAGGTCAGAGTGAAGATTGATTAAGATCTTAAATGTTTGACAAAAGATCCCTGGGCAAAAATGGCCAGGGCGGGTGGGGGCCTGGGGTATGCTGTTGTTTGAATCTAACCCTGATCATCTGCCAGAATCCTCCAGGGACCTTGAAGACAGAAGGACACTTCCTCTTGGAGTTCTTACCTCCAAGCAGTACATGCAAATGCAGGCGGAAGGCGAGGAGCCCCGTCAAAAGTGTCAAGAGTGGCAGGGCGATGGCGGGCTTGCCCTCTGCGGCAGCTGCAAGTTCACCCTCCCCTAGAATAACATTTTCTGAAATGATTTGACTCAGTCTCAGCAGGACAAAAAAAGAGTGGAAGCCACTCATTTGTCTCCTGCAGGAGAATGTCTGGCTGGCATTAGCAGCAGTTTGAACTTGCCTGGTGATGGGGTGCAGCGGATAAGTTCTAGTTAGTCGGAGAAAGGAAAAAAAGAAATCCACCTCACACATGTCTCCCTCTCCCCTAGTACAAACCCTGCCCCTCCATGAGGGAATGTTCCAGATGTTTTACAGGGTTATTTTTATTACTTCAAAAATTTTAAACTGGAGGAAGAGATGAAATGATTCTCTATTACCTTAGTTTTTGCTTAATTAAAAAGCTGAAAAATGAAAGGGAAATCACAGATTTACTCTTTGTGAAATAGTAATAAGCAGCATTTTCAGAGAGCATGTATAAAAATAATACTAATAAAAAGAAAGCATTCTTATAGAGTCACTTAAGGACAAATAATCACAACTGTGACAAAATTAAGCTGGGTAGGAATCAAACCTTGCTTAAATATATAATTCTGCTGTAAATTGTTTGGGGTCCTATATACTTAGGGACCTCTATTATGTATCATTACATATATGATGCCTTCATATCAGTAAAAGCTTCTTATTAAAAGCTCTTTTGAGAAAAAACAAGATGGAAGTGCTTTGATGGCTATAAAATAGAAATATTTCATATTCATGCTCTGAAAAAAGAGAGAGGTCTGTGTTTAAAAAAATGACTACTTTGTTTTCCTAATGTATTATAGAAGAACCTTAGGAGAAAGAAGTACCAGAAAGGATGTGTTTAAAATATAGTTCAGAGAGATGCTGTTATATTCTTTCCACTTTTGAAATTTTTCTTCCACCTTTGAATCATGTCTTTAAGAATCAATTGCTTAAATCACACGGTTGCTTTTATCTCTGACTTTGAAGCATGGCTGTGATCACTGAAAGACGCAATTCTTTATATCCGAGAAGAGCAGGGTTTAATTATTGTCCTTTTTCTGTTATACTTTTTTATTTTCCCTTCTACATGTGACCAGGCTTCTTTTGTGAGTGAATCAGGCAGTGGTCTATTTTGGATTCACTAAGGCATCACATAGGAATTATCTCAGTTAGGGATTCTTGAATCCGGTATTTAAGATTTGATGACTTATTTTAATCTGACTGAGCTTCCTTGTACTTTTCAAAAATGAATTAAGACATAATTATTCTGTTAAGACTTGAGTCTTTAGGAGAAAGACCGATTAAATGGCTTTTCAGCTACTACTGTGCAAAGCAGAGGTGGTCATGATATATGTTTGACTTTCACATCATTGAATTTTAATACTTAGATTTTGGGGGGCATTTTTTTTTCATCTAATTGATAAATTTAACATTACAAAAGAATTGTATGCTTCAAACTCTTACTCCAGCTTATTTCTGATTTATCAGTCTTTATGCTTTAGTAGATAATCCAAATATATCTATGCCTGTGTATTTTAAAAAATAACTGAAAGGGAATCATCTTCTTGTCATCTTGTTTTTATGATATTTGACTATTTATCTTGGACATCATTCCATATGAGAGAATATAACTTTTCTCCATCCTTCATAATTGATAATTAATATTCTGTAGTGTGAATATATCATATTTTATTTAATTTTTCCTTTGTTGATGGATAGTTCGGGGATCTTAGTTTTTTCTAGTAATAATTTTAAACCAACAGTTTAACTTGTAAATCATACATATACTTTAAAAAAAAATTAAATGGTTAACCTTGCTTTGTTATTTTTCTGGCTTTTTCTTGGACAAATGATTTTAATAAACCTTCTTGACCATGAGCATATATATGGAAGGAGTTCAGCCCAGGACAACCAGACAAGTAACACTGCTGACAATTAAGGAGCATAGTTGGGTCTCATTAAATGTTCATTGAATGAATGCATAAATAAATGCAGACGGAATCGTGGCCTGTTTCATATTAAACATTTATTTGGTGGAGTAACATTTCATGGAGTCAACATGATATATCAGGATCTTTGCATGTGACATGTATTTTTAATGAACTCCTTGTTTGTAATTCCTACTTCACTTGGGTCTTAGCTATTTTCATTATATTTATGAACCATCTCTACACCTGGATGTTCAAAAATATCTGTAGTCTATGCACTAAGATAATTATTAGTACAAAATGGGTAAGATCTGCCTTTGGAGTTTGAGACCTGAGTTTAGTTTGTAGGTGTGCTACTTAACTTGATGGGTGACCATGGTCACTAACGAAACCTCCCTAACTTCAAGTCTATATTTGCAAATTGGTGACAATGATACGTTATTATGTATGAGACACACATATAAGGACGAGGGCATGGCAACCCACTCCAGTATCCTTGCCTGGAGAATCCTATGGATAGAGGAGCCTGGCAGGCTACAGTCCACGGGGTCACAGAAAGTCAGACACGACTGAAGTGACTTGTGACACGCACACATGTATGTATACAGGGTCTGGCACCGTGCCTAGAATCATTAAGCGCCTAAGAAGTGGAAAATGTTATTGTTATTTTTGTTGTTGTTCAATAGAAATATGGTGACACTATAGGCTTTCATTGTTTGTCCAACAGTGGAAACTGGCTTAGGTTTTGAAACAGTTTTTTTGCGCAGAGAGGTGAGGGCAATGGTGACAGATGCAAGTGTAGGGGGTGCTTTGAAATGACGATCTTGTCTCTACTGGTCAGGTCCTCTGTTCCTCAGCTTACTGCAGTGGCCCTCAAACTGTGTTCCGTTGGGTTCCCCCAAGACCCTTTCCTGTGGTCTACGGGACCACAGGAAACTTTAATGTGCTCTTAAACTTTAATATGCTATTTGCCTTTTCCCTCCCCTTTTCTTGTGAATGGAGTTTTCCAGAGGCAATCTGTTATGTGATATCTTATCAAATTAAAGAGAAGCAAATTTGAGAATCCAGCCATCCTCTATTAAGCTAGACATTAACAGTGTCACTCTTGTCCCTAATTTAGTTTTAAAAAATTTTGTCCTTTTTTCATTAAAATATGTTATTTGTGTTGACATGTAATGGGTTTAATTATCAGTACTTTTTCAATAAATTCATCTGAGTTTCAGTTTCTAACGGTAAGTATTGGTAGCTTTAACTCACATACACAAAAGCACTTTGGCATCCTCAGTCTTTTTAAACAGTGTGTAAAGGGGTCCTGAGACCCAAAAGTTTCAGAAGCGCTGCACAAAAAGTGTCAGCTTTTTGTTTCTCCTGCAGGTATAGAAAGTGTACCTGGGTTGTCTGCAGACACTTTTAGAATCAAAATAGATCAGGAAGCTCTGGAAACTTTCAGAATCTCGGAGATTTAGGTAGCTTAGAATGATGACATTTATTCTACCCTTTATATGTTTCTATAAAATCAGGCAGCAATTTGTAGCTCTTAGCTTTTTAAAAACGGTTTATCTGCGTCCAATAACATGCATCAGTGCTCTCTTTAGTTTTATTGTGCTTGTGAGAAGGAATGATTAAAGAAAGCCTCCGCTGGCCCATGGGACCCTGAGAGACTGTATCTTTTTCACTGAGGGCATAAAACCTTTCTCCCTTACCGCTGGTACCTCTGGGCCATTTGCGGTGGGGGGTGGGATCAGGTGAGGCCACTGGGTCCCCTGATCTGGAGGGTAATTAATAGTCCCATGACTAAATGGACATTTTATGAATATTCAGGGTCTATTTGGGCTTCTGGGGAAACAATCAGGTTGGTGCCGCTGACGACTCCCTTTGGAGACCCAGAGCGTTTTCTGGGTGAATGCGGGTCGTCAGCTGTCGGCCTAGGGTTGCTTTTTTGCCGGCAGCAGATCCCTCGTTTGCATATTCTGTATGCGCCCTCATGCAAAACAGCACACCCATTTCCCCCTTTCACAAAGGCTAGAGAGCTTCCTTTGGAAACTCCAGCCAAAATCTCCTTCTGTTTATGCAGAGCCCAGTGATTTAGACACCATGCAAATTAATTCGGTTTTGATTTGAATGCTTCCAGAGATTGGGGGTGGGAGGCGGAGAGTGGGGTGTTTGCACAGGGCCCCTTTTGTGCACCCCCCGCCCGGCCCTCCCCCAGTGTGGCTGGTTGTCACTCCCAGGGCCCCTTGCCCCATGTGAAACAACCCAAGCTCCTGCTGCTCATTTTATTTTGACCTTTGGAAAGGAACCTAGTCTTGGTGAATCCCTCGGCTTGTCTGTTTCCTGACAGTTTCAGCAGGAGTCTCCCTGTTTTTTTCTGAGGGAGGAGATAGCACTGTGCAGATTATGCTAGGAATGCTTAGAAGTGGCCCAACAAAGGGCTTTCAAAAAATTGTCAAGTAAAAAGATAAAATTCTTGGAGAAAGAATTATCAGATCTCAGGAAGCCCTGAAAATATAGGCGTTAGGTCACTCGTAGCCTGGAACCTATTCACCCCTTCAACAAATAGATCCTGAAAGTGTAGATTACACAAATCATTGGTATTTTCATTGCATTAGTGTCATACATCTATGAATGAAGACAACCAGCTGCGTACCTAGAATCATGATTAAAATCCCTTATTTTCACTCCTGTCCCACATACATTTCTTTCAAAGGTGTTCCTTATTCTATATGTGTATTCGCTTTGGGTTGAATGTGCCTTTTGAATTCCTGTTTTCCTATCCCACCAGTGTCTCCAAATTTACTTAACCTTTGCTTTATTCCCTCAGAATGAAAATGCGAGTACAATACATATTTAACCCAACAAACTTCACTTTCATCTTGAAAATAGTACTGTCTTCAGAAGGCCCTGATCGTATGTATTCTATAAACTAAAAGAAGAGGACTTGGCATGAAATGTTTTTGAAGTTCAATTAGTTTTGAGTTCGAACTAATTTCACAGGGCAGCAAACGGGCAGAGCCAGACTTTGCAGTGTAATTAAGTGTAGGCAGGGTCAGCTAAAACAACATCTAAATGTGGAAGAGCTTTGGTTTAGCTCCACATGGCCTGACAAAATTTGATGATGCTGCTGTTCAAAGTCCATTTGGGATGGATTATTAGGATTAAAGAACAGCAGAAGGGTCTGTACTTGGTATGTTCTGTCGTGTCATTAGTGGATGAGAAAATTCAGCTGCTTATCTGGCTCTTGTTTCTAAGGATGGATTTAAACAGACCCACACTTCTCAAAGGTGATCTTACTAACCTCGTCTTAATAAGTTACAGATCTCCAATTGCTCAGAATCCTGGAAATACCATTTGAAGTAAGTTGATTGATAATTATCATTTCCCCCTCCATGTACAGATATTTTCCACAGCGGTACAAAGCTATGGTACAGTTTCTTAATTACCCAGATAATCCTGTTTGCTTGTATTTTTAAACTATGAAGTGCTGGGTAATTATTCAATTCTTAATAGAAGGCAAATGGCAATGTAAACAATAATTAGGATGTTAGACAGACTAATGCGCTTCAAAGCAAATTGGATTTTTTTCATACTGTTCAGCATGAAGTCCCATAAAGCCAACAGTTTAGAAGTAAGGCAAAAAAGGTTTCATTTGGTTCATATTTTATGGCGTTATCTCCTCATGGCTTGTTTCTGTGAATAGCAGTTTGCCCCAATGAAGCTGGCTGTGCCCAAGCCAACTGTTTCCGGAACAATCGCTTCCCTGCTGTTTGACATTTGGCGGGGTTCTCCCAGGCCTCCAGATTGGTCCTTTGTCTGCTGCAAATCCGAGGGGTCAGGGGTTAACAGAATACTGATTTCCTCCATAATACCATGGCAGGTAAATATGGGCCAACCTCATGATCAGTTAAGACACAGCTCAGTAAGGAATGCTTTTCTCATGGGCTTTTGTCCTTAAGAACTTCCCTGATTTGAGACGCTGAGTTTCCCAGCTCTTGCCTTCCACAGGGGCTTCTTCATTACCAAAGCTGCCATCTCTCTTTTCTATGGCTTTCTCTGTTAATAGCCATTCACAGATAACAATATATCCCCAGAAATACATGACCTGAAAACTGAGCAAATCATCATGTTTGATGAATTAATTTTACAAGCGTAACAATACTTTGCAACCTTATGCACTTAATTATGTCTTGCAGTCTTATCTGTACTGTGTGTTTCATTGATGAAATAATAAACTGATAGCAAAAGCGGCAGACAAAGTTCCTTTAGTAATGGTGCTCTTACCCACCCTACTTTTTTTCCCATCTAGCCATCATGGTGTGTTGCCAGTTAGAGGTATAATTAAACAAACAGTTTTATTCCATTTTCATCATTATGGAGATGTCCAAGCATTCATCAACATCAATGCCATTACCATTTTGTATCAGTTTAATTATATCCGTGTTTATTCTTCTCCCAAGGGATACTGTAAGCTACACAGTAGGTTATATCCTAATTGTTCATGGGGGACACACAAGCTCTAGAAGTTTAAAGTGTCTTTCAAACTTTTAAACTTCTTGTTACCATCATTTAATGAATGCAAAGGGCGCCTTTGCATATATCACTCTTGGCATTTCTGTTTGTCCAACCTCCTTCACATTGCACTGTGAACTTGATGCTTAGATTCATTTGTTTTCAGTTTTAAGTGTTTGAAAAAGACATCTCCACTTTGAAAAACAGTTTCCTTTTGAAGTGTCCAGCTTGGCACTGACTGAAGCCGCCCCCGGGCCAATTAGCATGTTAAAAGAATGGATCAATACCTTTCTGCCTCCTCCACCCTCCTTGCTCTCTTCCAAGGGGAAAGAGTTTGGAAGAACCCTGGGAGGCTCTTGACAGATGTGCCAGAAGACTTCAAGAGGATTGTCAATTGCCCAGAGTGGGGAACATTGACAATTTGATCTAGTGCCCGACGGCTTCTCTGCTAGCCATTTGAAAATGGATGCAGGAGGAATTGACAGCATCAGGAAAGCTCTAGCAGTTCATGTAATTATGGAGAGGATTAGAAGAAAAGTGTTGGGAGAAATAAGAGATCAATACAGGGGCACTAGTTGACTTGAACTCACCTTTAGCTATTAAACACTACATTTTGTAACATTTAGCCTATGCACATGGAAGACTATACTTTTGTTTTTAGGGTTGTATAAACCCATGCATAAGAAAAAATAAAAAACATAAGCAGCCACTGATTTTTGAGAGCAGACTCCTAGGTAATTAACAGTGTAACACTTTCAGTACTTAAGATGCAAAAGTGCTAATTAACTAATGGGAGAAGTTGAGATTTCATTACTTGGTTCTCTAAGGAGGTGCCAGCAAAGAAATGCAGCTGAAAGTAATATTTGAACATTCAGGTTTCTTTTAAAGCGGTTTCTTTAGGAGCTGCTTTTCTGTTTATCCTAGAGTTTTCAATTAGCCTAATGCAGGGCTACAGTAAAACATTATAAAAGTGTGGTATTTTTGCACCAGGAAACTCATGTTGATGGAAAAATGAGAACGTTATCATTGCGAGATTAAAAAGAAAAGCTTTAGAAAAGCTTGAAACACCACCTGAGGGTCTCACATGGTCTTCCTTTAGGACAGCTACTGTACTAAGCTAAACAGACCCCATTACATCATTTATTCTAACCTTCACGAAAGATTCTGGGGTCCTTATTTACAGAATGTTGTTGCTGTAACTATTTCGGTAATTCTTAAATGGGTTCTTGATAAGGCAAGAATTTTACACTGTGATTTCAGCAATTGTACTGAACCATTGTTGGATCTTTCCTTTTCTATTAGAGAAACAAAGTCATTTATTAAATAGAAGTAATGTCTGACCTTGTGAAAAACCACAACTATTATTACAACTTCAAAAAATAGGCACACTAAAAAGAACCCTTAGCCCCACAAAAGGATCGTTGACTTCTACTACAGATAATGATTGGGATACAGAAACCTATTGAGTTTGCCCAGTATTTTCCATTATATCTTCTGGCTGGTTATCACTGATCTACAGGAAAGCTATTGATTTTTGTATGTTTATCTTGCATCCAATCTTTTTATTGAAATGTCTTGTGAATACTAACAGGTTTTCAGTTAATTCTCTAGACTTTTTAGCTAACCAATATTTTTAGGTACAAGCAATTATATATTTTTCCTTCTTTTTAAAAACTAGACCTCTTATTTATGATTTTTATCTTACAACATTGGTCAGAATTTTTAGGGCAGAGAAAAATAATAATGTTGACTATAAGCATCTTTATTTTATGCCAATTTTAGTGGACATAATTTAAGCATGCTATGAGATATTTTTAAACATTTCTAAGAGAGAAGGGATTTGGAATTTTGTTAGTTGACTTCAAATATCTCTTTCAGATATGTGATTTTTCTGATGTGTGTTTATGGGTGTTTATTCAATATTATGAATATTGAATATATTTGTAGATTTTTAAAAATAATCCATAAACTCTCTTTGCATCTGTGAAAAAAACCCTATCAGGTGGCAGTAAATTTTGGTTAAAAGTTTCTTACATTCTATTTGTTAATTGCAGTGATCAAGAGCCAGGGCCTTGGAATAAGAATTTAATTTTAATCTCAGGTCTGTCATTTATAGTGGTGACTACCAGCTCTAGGTACTTAACTTTAGTGCTCTGTTATTTTTTCTCCCCTGTAATAGGAGAATAATGACACCCACCCTATAGGTAGGGCTTCCCTGATAGCTCTGTTGGTAAAGAATCCGACTGCAATGCAGGAGACCCTGGTTTGATTCCTGGGTCGAGAAGGTCCACTGGGGAAAGGCTAGACTACGCACTCCAGTATTCTTGGACTTCCCTTGTTGCTCAGCTGGTAAAGAATTGGCCTGCAGTGTGGGGTTTGATCTCTGGGTTGGGAAGATCCCCTGGAGAAGGGAAAGGCTACCCATTTCAGTATTCTGGCCTGGAGAATTCCATGGACTCTATAGTCCAAGGGGTTGCAAAGAGTCGGACATGACTGAGCGACTTTCACTCACCTCATAGGTATCCTTAGGATTAAATAAGACAATGTAAGTCTCTCTAGGAAGTGACATCTATTCAGTGCTCAGTAAAATGTAAATAGAAATTTGTATTATCTTTATTTTGAAGTTTTAACAAATAACCAATTGATATTAGCCTATGTATTCTCTTTTCCTCTTTCTTTCTAACTATACCTCTTTCTCTCTTTCCTCTTATTCTTAGCAGATTTTAGGATTATAATCGATACATAAAGTTAAGATAGTTTTCCATCTTTTATTAGCATTGCAGAAAGTGTGCAGAGACTCTGGCTTTACTCTGCAAGTTTGAAAGGTTTCACCATTAAAACTGGCTCTAGATGGTTCACTTAGGATTTGGACACTTCTTTTCTGTATATTTGCTAGACTTGGGTAAAAAAAATGCAACAACCACAACAAGGAAATTGACTCTGGAACCTCAGTCCATTGCTTGTCCAGTCACATAAATGACTCTCCAGTCCATAGTGGATGTGTTCTCTGACTTTGGGCTGTTCCCTGTCTCTGCTGACTTAGGGTGGAAAGCGCAGATGCCGCGTTGTTTTCCTCCATAATTACACTGTTGTGCTTCCTCATCACTTGTGTATATCTTAAACATAGAAGTTAAAGGCAATGGGATATTCAGCCTGGAGTCAGTACTCAGGCATGGTTGAGCTAGGCATACATCGGGATCCTGCTTGTCAATGAGGATCTAGTTGAGACAGTATTTATTATGAATCTCATTAGGAAAAGCTGCATTTCACTGCAGCCCCTCTGAGTTGTGATGCTTTGCTTTTTTTTTTTTTTAACTGAGGGAGAAAAAATGCGAAATGACAGATTCACTGTTCTAGAAACATCTGGTGTTCCTTAGAGCCGCAACTTTGACATCATAATGTGTAAATATTTTATATTGGTTTGGAGGATGGGTAAGTTTCATTTTGTTCATTTCAAATTATTCTGTGGGCCACATGGAAGCAAAACGAGGATGAGAGGACAGGTACTGCCTCAGTATAAGGAAAGACCCTTCTGATATTTTGAACTGGACCAGAGTGGACGTGATGACTTGTGAGAAGATGAGTTCTCTTTTAGAGCGGGTGTTCACACTGGCTGGATAACCCTAGGCATTTAACTGTATATCCTTGCAGCAAGAGATTGGAGAGTTTGTGTGTGTTTGTTTTAATCTTTTAAATTTATTTATTCATTTTATTTTGTGGTTGCCCTGGGTCTTCTTTGCTGTGTGCAGGCTTTCTCTAGTTGCAGCAAGCAGCTACTCTTCATTGCTGTGTGTGGGCTTCTCGTGGTGGTGGCTTCTCTAGCTGGGGAGCACAGGCTCTTCACACGCGGGGCTCAGTAGTTGGAGATCACCGGCTCAGTAGTTGCGGCTCGCAGGCCCTAGAGCATGGGCTCAGGGCCACATGGGCTTAATTGCTCTGTGGCACGTAGAATCTCTCCAGACCAGGGATTGAACCTGTGTCCCCTGTGTATGCAGGAGGATTCCCTGCCTGCAATGTGGGAGGCCTGGATTCGATCCCTGGGACAGGAAGATCCCTTGGAGAAGGGAATGGCTACCCACTCCAGGATTCTTGCCTGGAGAATTCCATGGACAGAGGAGACTGGTTGGGTAATAGTCCATGGGATCACAAAGGGTTGGGCATGACTGAGCAAATCACACTTTCATTTCTTTTTTTCCCTTCTCCTGCTTCACTGGGGAAGTCTGATCCTGTGTTTTCTTAAAAG
The DNA here is from genome assembly GCF_019320065.1 of Cervus canadensis. NCBI lineage: Eukaryota > Metazoa > Chordata > Mammalia > Artiodactyla > Cervidae > Cervus > Cervus canadensis. The sequence continues at coordinate 25,255,815 of NC_057409.1, forward strand.
GGGCACCCCTGTCATTTTGGGCAGGACGATTCTTCCCTGAGTGCAATATATATCAAAGCTTGTGAATCCATCCTGTGCATGGTGGGTATGCACTTCGCAAGGCATTTGGTGTCCTGAGGAGCCCCTGGGTAGTTAATACCTGTGGCATCCTCTAATCACTGTGACAGGCTAGATCTTGCCTTCACTTGTTCAACTGCCTCACATATGGATACTGATCTCAATGGCAAACTTCTGGACTAGACAGATCGTAAAATAATTTATAGCTCTTAAGATTCCAAAATAGTAGGATATTCCTTGTTACAAAGGTTGCATATTTCCTATAGCAAAGGTAGCCCACGTTTAAGATTCTGTAGTTGTAGGAAAGATGGAAAAGCTCTTCAAACAGTCCTAGATATCAATTTCTCTGTTTTCATTTTCCTTAAACCTAAGCGTACACCATGGGCTTCCCAGGTGGCTCAGTGGTAAAGAATCCACCTGCCAAGCAGTAGTTGTGGATTTGATCCCTGGGTCGGGAAGATCTGCTAGAGAAGGAAATGACAACCCACTCCAATATTCTTGCCTGGAGAGTTCCATGGAGAGAGGAGCCTGGTGAGCTATATAGTTCATAGGGTTTCAGAGTCAGACACGACTGAGCGACTAAGCCCGCACGCACACAAATGTACGCCATAGCATCACAAGGTCAGATTCGTCTGTTTCCCCAATAGGTACCAATTATAGGAGGAGATGGGGATGTCTTCTGGAAGAAATTACTCACATTTTATAAAAGCTGTCTGTAACGATGACCATCAACCAAGTTGTCTACTAACTAACTTAGTCCTAAAACAGCCTTATCAGGCAGGTAGAGTGTTATTATCCCCATTTTACAGTTGGGAAGGCTGAGGCATGGAAGGGTGCCCACGGTTCTGTAAAGTGAAAGTGAAGTGTCTCAGTCGTGTCCAACTCTTTGTGACCCATGGACTGTAGCCTACCAGGCTCCTCAGTCCATGGAATTTTCCAGGCAAGAGTACTGGAGTGGGTTGCCATTTCCTTCTCCAGGGGATCTTCCCAACCCAGGGATCGAACCCAGGTCTCTCGCACTGCAGGCAGATACTTTACCGTTCTGTACCGCTACTCAAAATGATTTGAAACCAGGTAGACTGGCTCCAGCCTCTAAGTTGCCAACTCTGTGCCATACTTTTCCTGCGTGAGAACTGTTAGAAATCAAGAAACATCCTCCCAAGGTAGCTTAACAATATGGAATCTGCTTTGCATGCTTACAAGGTAAGAGGAACATTTTAAATGCCTGAGTTATAAACTTATGTAAACAGTGTCCTGTATTTACTCCAAGATTTGTCAAATACTCATCTGTCAATGGGTGGCCTTTGTATTATTTCAGATGGCCTGGCAAAGAGCAAAATGTGACTTTGCAATTATTAAAGCTGAAGACCTTGTCATAGAATGTATTACTGAGCAAATTATTCTTGTTTTGACTCTGAGTCACAGCACAGAGGGAGGTTATAAGCATAGACCCAAGTCTACATAAGATAGAACATCATCTTCTCTTAACTGGAGGATAGCTGAACCAAATAGCTTTTAATTTCTCAAAGGCTGCACGATGAATCCAAGGGCTATTTACCTGGAAAATCAATCTAAAAAGGAGGATGTACTTTTAATAATCTAAATGCTGGATTTGTGCTTTTATCCTGGTTCAGGTAGCATATTTATTTGCAAATGTGTGCAGGAAAAAAATGGCAATGGAATCATTTGTAACGCAATTCATTTCTGCAATCGGGTGCAAGGAGAAAGAAGGTGGGGTCAGCATTGCAAAGGGTGGCATACGTGGTTCCTTCAGTACCTACGCAGCTATTCACCCGCCTCCCCTCCTGTCGCTACCTTGTGGTTCCGTGGAAATGCTCACCTTTCAAGAGCTAACACCAGCTGCGTCCTGAATTGTTCTGTTACGCAAGTCTCAAAAATTATTTTTCTTTTCCAGAGGGAGTCCTAAATCATTTAGAACCAGGTTTTCTGTTGCTTGCAACACAATGCTAATTGATAAAGGAGGTCATTAATTTAACATGCAAACCAGTTTTCTATACACAAATGTTTCACATAGGAAATGTAGGTAGCTCAGACAGGAAAGAATCTGCCTGCAAGGCAAGAGACCCTGGTTTGATCTCAGAGTTGGGAAGACACCCTGGAGAAGGGAATGGCAACCCACTCCAGTATTCTTGCCTGGAAATTCCACGGACAGACCATGGGTTGCAGAGTCAAACACAACTGACCAACTAACACAACACAACGCTGAGTAGTTGTAATGTGCCTGCCATTGCAGGAGACACGAGCTCGATCCCTGAGTCAGGAAGATCCCCTGGAGGAGGAAATGGGAACCCACTCCAGTATTCTTGCCTGGAAAATCCCATGGACAGAGGAGCCTGGTGGGCTACAGCCCATGTGGTCGTAAAGAGTCGAGCATTACTGACTCAGCACACACACAGGCACACGAGCTGAGCAGTTACTTTTCCAAATGATTTCTGTCTAGTCTTGTAAATGACAGAAACATATTGGAGGCTATTTTTGCCCTCCCTTCTCAGCCTGATGGCAAGATAGACTAGTTTGGTTTGGTTTTGTTGCTGACAGAAACCCTCTTCCATACTGTGGCTTGGTGAAGTGGGGTGTCTTTCCTCTTAGATCTAAAGAATATTCAAACTGGAAGGAAATCCTTTATTTAATTCATGCTTTTCATTTTCCAGATGAGGAAACTGAGGCTTAGATTAATAAAGTATGTAATAAATTAATAAAGAGGTACAAACTTCAGTTACAAAATAAATGAGTCACAGAAATGAAATGTACTGTGTGGGGAATATTGTCAATAATAATGTAATTTTTTTTCACTTTGCATGGTGATAGATGATAACTAGACTTATCATGGTGATCATTTTGTGATGTATAGAAATATCCTTGTGTTGTGCACCAGGACCTAATGTAATGGTTTAAGTCAATTATACTTCAAACAGGGCTTCCCTGGAGGCTCAGACAGTAAAGAATCTGCCCGCAATGCGGGAGACCTGCGTTTGAGTCCTGGGTTGGGAAGATCCCCTGGAGGAGGGCATGGCAACCCACTCCAGTATTCTTGTCTGGAGAATCCCCATTGACAGAGAAGCCTACAGTCCTTGGGGTTGCAAAGAGTCAGACACGACTGAGTGACTAACACTTCCACTTTCACTTTCATAACTGCTATGTACCATGGGGCACATTCTACTTATTGGAGTACCTAAGTATGATTTAAAACCATATTGAAAGGAGCTGATGAATCACAAAGTTATTGGTATCAGAAAAAAAAATCATAAGAAATTCATGGGTTTTTTTGTAGAAAAATATGGTAGTACCATAGGCAAGTAAAAAAGACTGGCCAAATCATCTATCATGTCACCATATAATGAGTCACACTTATTGTTTTGGCTTCTGTGCTTCCAGGTTTTGGTACACGCCCAGGCACGCACACTCACTGAGTTATTGATCATATGGAATGATGATAAAATACAACTTCATAATATGACTTTTAAGGGCTACAGAGATTTCTGTTACTTGGATGTAGCACACTTTCTTCACCTATCCTCTATTGTTGGGCTTTTAGGTTGCTTTTGGTGTGGTGTAGTAACATTGTGAATATCCTTGAGCAACATCTTCAAATATAGGCTTAATTATTTTTTAATAATTGGTTTGAAAAATGTGCAGTTTTAGAGGCTTTGGTCTTATTGAAAAAGACTCAGTTTTGAGATAATATGCTTACCTAAGCTTGAAACATGAGAAACAGCCTACCTTCAGTGAGATCATGTGATAATTTCCATTCAATCCTCTTTAATGAAGTGTACTCCAAAGTGGAGGGAGTTTTACTCATTAACACTTGCATGTGAGAAAACTTCTTTTAAGGTTTTTGCCTACGGGTGCTTTCTTTTCATCCTAAAAAAAAGCAATTAACTTTTAAGCTTATTTTAAACAAAGATAGGAGTCATTGACTATCTGTGATAGCTGTTGGTAACTATCCTTTCGTATGAAGGATGTATGTGTTTGTGTGTGTTCTGTGTGTGTGTGTGTGTGTGTGTGTGTGTGTGTGTTTTCAGTCACGTCTGACTCTTTTGTGACCTAACAGAGTGTAGCCTACAGACTCCTCTGTCCATGGAATTTTCCAGGCAAGAATACTGGAGCCATTTCCTCCCCTAGGGGATCTTCCTACCCAGGGATTGAACCCACATTTCTTGCATCTCCTGCATTGGCAGGTGGATTCTTTACCATTGTGCCACCTGGGAAGCTCAACATAAAGGATTCTTTTTGATATAAATGATTATATAGTATAGTCACCTGAAGTACATTATTGCCTCTAAATCACCTTTAAATTTTCTCTCCTACTATCTAACGAACATCATTGCTTTTGAAACTCAGAGAATCACTGCCTTTCATAAAGGCATTGTGAAAGTGAGCTTGATGAGGCTGATTGCTTCATATAATGCCCTAGATACTGTTTTCTTACAGTTTTACAGTATGCCTTCAGGGCTTAAGCAACTGGAAAGGAAAATGACGTCATGGACTATGTGTGGGCTTTAAAGCATGTCCACTCTCAGAAACCAGCTTTTCAGATTCCTGTAGGGTTGGCTAATTCTCCCTCTTCATGAGTTAAATGCACTGATTCACTGATTGCTGTGTAATCAATTGTTTCTGTGGCCTTAAAATTCATCTTATCACACTCAGAGAGATTTAACACCTTTAAACTGGGTCATCCAAGTGCCTCTACGGGCATTCCCTGCACTTATCTCCTAGGACCGACTTGCTCGCCATGGGATATTAATTATGCAGTTTAGTTTTAAGATAAACATTGCAAGTTATTTCTCCAGTTGCATGGATGGAATATGGGAAAACATCGCATCCTTTCTTTCCCACCTTCATGAATTCCTTTTGCCTCTATCTTTCTCAGTAAAGGGTTCCTGCACATGTTGGCTTTAAACTGGAAGATCCTGTCATTTGGAAATAGTGTCTCCAAGGACAGTGAAACCTTGCATGCATTTCCTCAAACCTATAACATTCATTCTTCTTTCAGCAACTCATCTCTTAGTGATGTGAAAAACTAAAAGCATGTTAGTTTTGATGAATTTCTCCCTGTTAAATGAATTATCACATTTTATTTATGAAACAAATACTATTCATTGTAGAGCATCTGGAAAATGAGAAAAGGAAATACAAAGAAAACCGGAAGTCACATTTGGCATCACCCCTTTACGCATCCTCTGGCCTCTTGCTGTCCTTGCCTCAGTGCAGAACGATGTTTCTCTGTTTGCCTGGTGGGACTTGCCTTTTCCTTTCTCCTGCCAGAAGAAGACAAGAAAGCGCTTCATTAGAATCACCTACTTCCTGGGTGGGTGATTCGTTTCGCTGTTGTAGGCTGCATTCCTATCCTGCTTGGAGTGATTATTGGCATCTTCATGTCTGTGGTGTTGCAGCTTCTCACGGACTTTATTGGCTCAGAAACTCCAGTTACTCCTTCCTCTTTCCAGCTCGGCATTCCAGTTCCCCTATGGGACCAGCACCTTTGGCTGGAACCCCAAAATCCTCTGTGAATGAGCCTGCTGATCCCTTCCCGTAGACAGTTGCACCCTATTTCTCAATCCCACAGAATCTTGTTCTGAATCATCAGGAACTTGCATGTGGGTCACCTATCCAACTGCCGGGGTGGTACCTTCTGCGGACGCTCTCTCTAGCTGCTTCTAGCTGGGAGTTCTGAGAGTTTGATGTTCTCCCCAATCAAGACTTGGTTCTTCATGATATTTTGGACATGAATTTGGTCACTTTCTTTAGATCTAGTCTCCTGGGAGTCATCTCTGTCTGCTGCCTGTGTCAGTGAAGTTTTACATGTCTGAACAGCCAACCCATCAAAGATAAGCGGCTCTATGCCATGGAAAATGTTTAAGTAGAAACTAGAGGGAGTCTTTAGTAAGAGAAGCCTCGGCAAGTATCCCACACTGGAGAGAAGGACCGGAATAACTACTCTGATCCCTTATAATTTTAAGATTATTATAATTCAACAGTAATTGCCTCTCCCACTCACGATTCAGTAAAAATTCTCTCGTTTATTTTTCTGATCCTATGATGAGAGCACAGATTGGGATGGAAGGCTTGCTGAATTCCCATTGAATGTAAAATCACATTTTAAAAAGGTCGTATTCTACAAAAGGAGGAAAAAATAATGTGTTAATCAGAAGTGTGACTATTTGGTAATTTAAATTGTCTTGGCCAAAATATTTAAAATATGTATTGATCCTATTTACTTCTATCAGATATCAAGACAACTAAGGGAGGTTTGATTCACTAGCTACAATTTATCACCAGTTGGATGTGTATTTGTTTTGTTTTGCATGTGGAAACTTGAGTCATCTCAAGAGCAGTGGCTGGATATTTTGCTATGAATAGAGAGTATTTATTGAATTTATTAATTAAGAAAAGTAGCTCATAAAAATGGACAAGTGCTAATAAATGAAGTGGTATTTAGGTATAATGACAAGTCTGTTCCCTCTTCTCTCTGGTCCTCCAGACCCATCCAGCCTTTATTGATGTAGGCTAGATTATATAATTATAGTGGGAAACATATAGGCTGGGATTATTCATCTTCCCATCCCTGAGTGTTGATCATGAGACCCTCCCACTCTGAAATCACCCTTGACTTTTACCTCTGACCCTGCAGGGCAAGGTGGTCCGGAGTCTTTCATGTTTTCTTTCTTTGATGCTTCAGTGCTTAAGAGGCAACCTCAGGGCTTCTGTCCACAGGCTTCCCTGCCCACCAGGCTTCCCTGCCCGTCACTGTTAGACGTGTCCTTCAAGGCCCTCTCAAGCAGCACTTTCCCCTTTGAGCTCTCCTGAGAGTTTTGATTATGCTTCTTAATGTAGCTTATACTTTCTATTAACATATTCTTACTTTTCAGGGCACAGTGTATTAGTTAGTGAGTCAACCCCCTGCTGCTTATTACCTGTTTGACTTTTCAGCAAATCAATTTATTTCTCTCTGCTTGAAACTTGTATATTAAATGCAGATAGTAATAGTGCCTCCTCCACAGGTGGTTGTATGGATTAGACGTGTAAATACTTGCAAAGCACCTGAACCATGTCTGGAACATAGTAACTACTCAGTAAAAATCAGCTCATACTACTACTACTACTAGTTGTTATAGTCTTGTTTCAAGGCCCAGAGCTTGGTAAGCAGCATTTTAGCTGTATTTCAAACTCCACTTTCCTTTCAGTTTCCCCTTCCGTTTGATGCCTTTATTCAGTGAACAACCTGTACAACTGTACATGACAGTTCAGTCAGGATCTATGTTCTTCCAGGCCTCAGTGTATCTTCCATTTATCTTTGCATCTCCTCTAGTCCCTAAAATATAGTACACAGAGTTCTATTATGTCCTGGTACTCCATATATGATCACTGAGATGAATGAATAAACAAATACAAAAAGAAAAATGTCACTGCAGTTTTGTTTGTTTGTAAGAGGCCCATTGATTTTTAAAGCACGCTCACAGAGTGCATCATGTCTTTTCAGTAAGAAATTACTATTTGTCACCATCTTGTTACAGTACTAGATATGTCATAAATTTAAAGAGTGTAATTGAAGGTAAATTTTTTGTGGGTTTATTTACTAGACCAAAGAGTGACTTCAACTTTCAGCACTTCTTTTATTTGCCAGCATAAACTCAGGGGTTTAGTCAAGTGCCAAGAAAAGAAGTTAATCATCTGCATTGTGTGGATTCTGGCAAATCACCTTTTTTCTTTTGGGGGAGGGGAGTAAAAAGGGCTTTGAGTTTTTATCTCCCTTTAGCAAATCCAAATGATTATAAAAGTAAGAATAAAATTCTAGTAATTAATCTAATAGCTCTAGGCTGCTAATCATTTTGGAAAAGTTGACATTACCCAGAATATACTGGTTATCCTTATTGCTTGTCATTGATATATAATTCAATTGATTTTCACACTTTTTACATTCCAGAATGAAATACAGCTTTTGTCATGTCACTAGATTGGAATTCTTTGACAATACATTAACATGCCAAAAATAATATTACACACAAGAATAATGTAGAAATAAATTACAGGTAGAGCTGTATCCCTAAGGAGATTTTCATTTGTGTTTTAGAATAGAAGACTTATAACCCTTCTCACACATCTATTTCATTCCAGTATGTTTTAGACTCTTAGTTCAATTCAATAAATTACTCATTTTGTGCTTGCTGTATGCTAGACACTCAGTTTTGCTGAGCAGTGTACTTACACAAAAGTCTGTGTAACTCTCAAGTGCGGTATGATTTTATTCCAGAGCGCCCATACAGGGATTTTTATGCAAATGAATCCTTGAAAGTGGTCACCTTGACAGTGTTATAGAATTAATATATTGCTGCTATGACTTGAAAATTTGGTGATTGCCTTTTTAAACATTCCTATCTTTTCAGATGTGCTTAGTACTGGATAATTGTGTGCTTTAAGATGGACTTCATTTTTGGAAATCAAATAATTTATAGACAGGATTGTGGTAGGTGAGGAGATCAATCATGCTGTGTTATATGTATTTGTTAATTTAAGAACAATGAGGGGTTGCATTGTAACAAATTCTTTTCATGAGTAATCCTACTGTGAATACGGCTTTAAAAGAAGTGTTTGAGCCCTGTTTAAATTAGTGGAGTAAGGGTGTGGTTCGGCATTCTTGGCTTTAGCTGTCAATCACAGTGTAACCTCTATGAGTTCAGTTCAGTTCAGTTGCTCAGTCGTGTCCCACTCTTTGCGACCCCATGAATCGCAGCATGCCAGGCCTCCCTGTCCATCACAAACTCCCAGAGTTTACCCAGACTCAAGCCCATTGAGTCGGTGATGCCATCCAGCCATCTCATCCTCAGTCTTCCCCATCTCCTCCTGCCCCCAATCCCTCCCAGCATCAGGGTCTTTTCCAACAAGTCAGCTCTTCGCATGAGGTGGCCAAAGTATTGCAGTTTCAGCTTCAGCATCAGTCCTTCCAATGAACACCCAGGACTGATCTCCTTTAGGATGGACTGGTTGGTTCTCCCTGCAGTCCAAGGGACTCTCAAGTCTTCTCCAACACCACAGTTCAAAAGCATCAATTTTTTGGCGCTCAGCTTTCTTCACAGTTCAACTCTCACATCTATACATGACCACTGGAAAAACCATAACCTTGACCAGATGGACCTTTGTTGGCAAAGTAATGTCTCTGCTTTTTAGTATGCTCTCTAGGTTGGTCGTAACTTTTCTTCTAAGGAGTAAGCGTCTTTTAATTTCATGGCTGCAGTCACCATCTGCAGTGATTTTGGAGCCCAAGAAAATAAAGTCTATCACTGTTTCCCCTGTTTCCCCATCTATTTGCCATGAAGTGATGGGACCAGATGCCATGATCTTAGTTTCTGAATGTCGAATTTTAAGCAGTTTTTTCACTCTCCTCAAGAGAGCTTCTTTCATCAAGAAGCTTTTTAATTCTTTGCTTTCTGCCATAAGGGTAGTGTCATCTGCATGCATATCTGATAGGGATTTTCTAATTTAGGAACTAATGGGGTTTGGGGAAATAAAGGTCGAGGGTCCACTGCAGAGCAACTTTATGCAAAGAACATAATGGTTAGCTTTCAATGAAAGGGTAAACCACCAGTACATTTATTTAAAGTAATCTCTCATCTAAAGCCCAAGCTCCCCAAAAGGTCTGTAGTCTTTTTGAGGACTACTTTAGGGTGGAAACACTGAGCTTCAAATCTCTGTTCTGAAAGTATGCAGTTATCTGATCATGGGCAAGTTTCTTAACTTTCCCACATGTAGAAAATAATTAGCTGGAATAAGTCTTTTACAGCATGCCTTTTATCTCTTTGTTGTTAAAATGTTTGATAAGATATTAAATGCTGGTTCTATGGAGATGGGGGGGAGGGGAAAGTTGACTGGAGTTATCTGGAAAGGTTTTCTGGGAGAAGAGGAACTTGATAAAACTGAGATAATAAATGTGGTAAGAGAGAAATGAACACCTCTTGAGCTAAGAATAGGGAATTAACTGTCACGCCTGGGCCTGAGGACACTAGATTTTTGGAAGACTTTGAAGAGTGGAGGAAGGATTTGGTTTCTTCTCTTACTCATTCACTATATAGTCCTTGATTGCCTGCTCCCTTCTAGCCATTGAGAACCACTGAGCATGGAAGACTCTAGATATTTCCTTCAGCTAAAGGGAATGTTTTGTTGATATGAAGATTTGTGATATTTACTCAAACCTCTGTTCTACCATTAAGGCATGAAGAAAAAAGATAAAGCCTCCCAGTAAAGTTGACCTGAAGGTTATATTTAAAGGTGGATTTGCTTTATTTAAGCAAAAGGAGAAAATGACAAATCAGTTGTTTGAAAACCAAAAAAAAAAAAGATACTGTTGGTTTGTCATGATTGTTTTTCTTTCAGCTTTGAGTCTGTATCCCTTAGGAGATTTTCATGTGTCTTAGAATAGAAGACTTATAACCCTTCTCACACATCAGCTTTGAGCACAACAGCTTTCTTCTCTAAGAGTCATCAACCCCCTTTATCAAGTACATGTCTGTGTCCTTTGTTGATATGTGTGGGAGGCAGGGGGAAGGGGTGATGACTGCTACTGTCTCCATTTCCTTATCAAACATTCAGCGAAGGGCCACAACAGAATGAGGAACCAATAAGGCCTTATGATTTGTTTACATATTTGGAACAAAAATTGCCAGTGTTTAGAGATGTAGAGCTGCTAAATGATAGGATAAATAGTGAATTTACTGTGTGCTCAGTCATGTCTGACTCTTTACAGCCCCTGTGTGCTGTAGCCCACCAGGCTTCTCTGACCAGGAGATTTTCCAGACAAGAATACTGGAGTGGGTTGCCATTCCCTTCTCCAGGGGATCTTTCCAACCCAGGGATCGAACCCGTATCTCCTGCATTGCAGGCAGATTCTTTACCACAGAGCCATCAAGTTTACTATAAGGCATACCCATTGTTAAATGGAACTTCCTCTTAGTTTCCATACCAAGGCCTTTTGCTTGGCTCAGATGAAATGTAACCGGCAGTTTTTACTTGACTGCTTTATTTTTATGCTGATCTCCTGGAAGCTCATAAATTGGCTCAAGGTGTTGATTCCTTAAGCAGGAACTGGAAGTTAATAACCTGCCCTTAGAATGAGAAGGGATTTGGTTAAAGCATGTGCCTACTTAGAAAATTACAGGTGGCCAACAATCAGAATTGACTGTGGAATTTCAATTGATCCATTTTTCTGATCTTTTAATAGGATACATTTAACTATCTTGGTGACAGTCGATGGTTGTTTGAAATTTCCCTTGCAAACACTGTAATACGGTTGGTTTGTCTCGATGGGTTCCTCTCTGAAAGAGCACTGGTTGCACCTTGAGAAAAGAAAAGGGTCAGTGATGGCAGCTAGAGGTTCTTACTTCTGACACCTTTTCCATTGATTTGTTTTTTGGCTGTCTCACGTGGCTTGTGGAATCTTAGTTCCCCGACCAGTGATTAAGCCTGGGCCCAGTGCAGTGGAAGCTTGAAGCCCTAACCACTGGTGCCTGCTCAGTTGCTCAGTCATGTCTGACTGTTTGCAGCCCCCATGAGTTCTAGCCCCCCAGGTTCCTCTGTCCATGGAACTTCCAATGCAGGAATGCTGGAGTGGGTTGCCATTTCCTTCTCCAGAGGATCTTCCTGACCCAGGGCTTGAACTCATGTCTCCTGCATTGGTGGGTGGATTCTTTATCACTGAGCCACCTGGGAAGCTCCCTAAAGACCACCAGGAAATTCCTCTGACACATTTTCATTGGGAAATTCTGCATGCAGTCTCTCCTCATTCATTCATCCCTTCATTAAGCAGACATTTGTCCTTCAGTCACTACTTTGCTGACAGGACCATGAGGTCCTGGCCTTTGTTCAAATACAGAATTCTCTTTGGGTTTGAATAGCTGGTGGCTCAGCTGGTAAAGAATCTGCCTGCAATGTGGGAGACGTGGGTGTGATCCTCGGGTTGGGAAGATTCCCTGGAGAAGGGAATGACTACCCACTCCAGTATTCTGGCCTGGAGAAATCCATAGACTATATTGTCCATGGGGTCATGGAGAGTTGGACATGACTGAGCAACTTTCACACTTTTGAATAGCTGCAGTGTAAAAAGTAAAAATGAAATACACATCTAGATGAAGTATTTTTGTCTATATCTAGATACATAAAAATTGTTTAGCTCAGATATAGGTGTGCTTTTTGTTCTTTAAAAAAAGAATAAAAGCTTTTCATATACATCAATGAAGGAAAAGGGTATCATTAAAAACCTGCCCTGAGTTGCAAGACCAATGTATTTATTTGTACCAGAAGTATATTTTTATATTTTTCATTTCTATCATGGTTCAATCTTGAATTAGAATATCTTTTTTTCTTTTACTTTCATTTGTGATTACTATGAAATTCCTGCCTGAGGACTGCCAAAACTCTTATACAATGCAGACTTCTTTAAAAGAGGATTCTGAGTCCCAACCATCCTGGCTCTTTAAGCTTAAAAAGTACACATGGCATTTGCAAACAGAAACAAGTCTAATGCTTTGAAGAATGTAAGAAATGATTAATGTTTCAGAGACATTGAACTTGTTAATCTGTTAATCTATACTAGGGTGATAAATCCCACTGTGAATGCTTTCTAACCAGATTTTGGTGTTGTAGGCTTATGTAATAGAGACTTGAATGTTAATTTTCTAATTTTGCAGTTTTTGATACTAAGTTTGGTTAGAAGGAGGCTTCCCAGGTGGCTCAGTGGTAGAGTCTGCCTGCCAATGCAGGAAATTCAGGAGCGGGTTTGATCCCTGAGTTGGGCAGATCCCCTGGAGAAGGGAATGGTTTCCCGCTTCAGTATTCTTGTCTGGGAAAATGCCTTGGACAGAGGAGCCTGGAGGGCTACAGCCCATGAGGGTTGCAAAGAATCAAGAACAGCTGAGCACACACGCATGCACGTGGTTAGAAGCCACACTGGACTTTTCTAGTAGTGATTTTTTCTTGACTTTGCTTTCTTGAGTTGTCTTGTGTGTGTGTGTGTGTGTGCTAAGTCGCTTCAGTGATGTCCTTGAAGGGACTTAGTGTGGGTTGCCATGCTCTTCTTCAGAGGATCTTTCCGACCCAGGGATTGGACCTGGGTGTCTCTTACATTTCCTTAGCTGTCTTGAAGTGAAGTGAAAGTTGCTCAGTCGTGTCCAACTCTTTGCTACTCACGGACTGTAGCCTGCCAGGCTCCTCTGTCCATGGGATTATCTCAGGCAAGAATACTAGAGCGCGTTGCCATTTCCTTCTCCAGAGGATCTTCCCAACCCAGGGATCGATCCCGGGTCTCCTGCATTGGGGGTAGATTTTTTACTGTCTGAGCCACCAGGGAAACCCTGAGTTATCTTAGAACACACTTACTTGCTGCAATTGAAGCAGTTGTATCTTAACTCATTCTTTTCTTAACTCGATTGTAGCTGAGTACAACAGGGCTGATCATGTGACTCCAAATTAACATTTTTAAGTTAGTTCCCAGGCCTAGGAGGTATCAGTTCTGTCTTCAGCCACTTACAACTGGTGTTTGAAGGACTTCCAGGGTACCCGGGAATGGAGGCAGGGGCTCAGAGAATCGCATTTACCCACAACACAGTGGAGTAGTGGAATCTGGGCTGAGTGTAGGATGTACTACTTTCTGGACAAAAAAAAACATGTCTTCCTGCTGACTACAAATGTCCTGCTATAATTCTTCCCTTCCTGGCTCCCCCCAGGGATGCAGAGTACCCAATGGAGCCGGAAAACAGGATTTCTCCCATCCCCGTTCCCAAATCATAAACATCAAGCCCTCAGCCCACGTGTTTAAGGATGCTGAGCCCAGCAGCTTTTCCTAGCAGCTGTTCTCCTCCTGAGAAGGATGCCCAGGGCCTCCCATGTCCCTGTTCCCCTGCAGGATTCTGCTGTGTGAGTCACCTACTGTCCCATGCCAGGCTCAGATCTTCACCCATCCCTAAGTCCTTCCATGCATCTGTGGTTACCTGCTGCTGCGTTGTTTCATTCTAGAACTGGCTTCCAACTGCGCTCAAATGCTTCAGTGTGAACTGCCATCTCCTCCCTAATGGATGATGCTGAACACGGAGGCAGTTGAAAGTAACAGTGTGATCAAATCCTTTCTCTTCCTGTTCTGCCACATGAGTCAGTCTTCTGGCCTTATGTTTACACAGATCCTTAATAACAAATAACAGCTGATGGTGACTTGCTGAGACATGTACAATAAGGAAAGAAATTACGTATTAAAGATTTGGGCCTCGTCCCAATTTTTTTTTTTTTTTTTTTGAAAGAGAAAAAAAAAAGCAGAGAGGGAGAGAGAGCCCTGTGCTAATAGCCAGTTTGTGAAACAGTGTTCTTTTTTTCAAACCTAATGAGGTCCGATTCCCACAAGTGTTTTGATTTATTACCTGCTCCTGCTGGCCTGTCTGCTTTGCGTGTTTATTATTTTGACATTCAGTTAATATCACACTTGAAATGCTTTCACTTTCTGAATCTGTTTTTCTCCCTTTTCATGAGTGGGTTTGTGGGAGGTCAGACTTCCTCCTGTGAATGTAACACTCAGGTTAAAACACATTTTCCATTTCTGGTGCTCTGTCTTCAGATTGAGGAAACCATATTTGTGGGTTTGCCCAGTTGTTGGTCTAAAAGCTCCTGTGTCACAGCTGGTGACTGAAAGTTTCTGCCACCTTCAGTGCTCTGAATGTGGAGCCACTGAGAGTTGGAGAGGTTATGCCCTTTGGCAGCATCTCAAATGTTGTTTTTAAGTCTGGGCTTCAAGACCAGGTATGATGACCTCTGAGATGCTTTTGAGTCAGATCTGATACCAGGGGGATCTCAAAGCATTAGGTCAAAATAATTAGCTCTGCCTACAGGATAATCAGCCTCCTCTCTGCCCAGATCCAAACAGTCTTTAAACTTGTTTTAAAGGATAGGCATTCTCTGTTGGTACAAGTCAGCGTGTTTAGATGTGGAAAGGGTTGGCAGCCCTTAGGGCGGGGCGGCTGGTTCCCAGAAGTCAGAGTCCCTGGTGGAGAGAGGGAGCTGTCCACTCAGATATCCTCCCCCACCATGTGCTCTGTGGGTGGTGGGTGTCACCTTCACCCCATCTTCTCCACAACCCCCGCATGACCCTGCAAGATAAGTCTCTTTTTTTCCTCCCTTCCTCAAGAGACATGACATCTTAATGTTTTCAATGCTTAACATTTTAAAAAGTGATTTTTCCTCCAGTGTCAGTATGTGATATATATTAATTATAGAAAATTTAGAAAGTATAAAGTATCATGATGAAGAAAATTACAATCCCATTACTCAGTGAGACCCACTAGTACTAGACTGTATATTCTTGAAGTATATTTTCTCCTTTTTTGGCGGGGAGGAGTGAGTGTGGAGAGCATATGGAGATGGTTTTTAATGCTCTCTGCTTTTAATTTATTTGAGACTGCACAAGCTAATATGATTCTTGATCTGGTTGTATCAGAGGGGCATATCTGATCCAGGCTAAGATCATGCCTTTAGTTGTATGAGTGAGTAAACACTGTTGGAAATTCTGGGATGTAGCAATTTGGGGATGACACAGAAGAACATAGAAGCAGAAGGCTGGGATGCAGGAAGAAGGGTGTGGAGGTGGCCATCAAAGGGACTGAAAGTGGTGAAATGGGAACAGCAGTGGATTTATTATAGATTCTGGAGATTAGCTTCCTGCTCTCTGGGCTGGGCAACCTCCCTAAAGCTCTATTTCCTAATCTGGGAAATGGGAGAACTCCAGCTTTTCTGGGTTGTACCGATGATTCAGTTTATTATATGAGGTGCTGTTTGTGCAAATGATTTGTAAGCAGGTACTGCAAGAATCAGATAATAATAATATTATCATAATAAAAAAGGTGTTCGGGCTGGCCCTGGTGATTCAAAGGGAATAAGAATAAAGTGACCAAAGGAGGTGACTGGGAGTTTTAGGCAAGTGAGCAGATAAGAGGTTTAATTGTCGGGTTTGATTTTATTGGTGTTGTTAATGCATTTAATGGTTAATGTGGACTTTCTGTGGAGGTGGTTATCTGGCCTGCAAGTAGGTTGATTTTCTTTTGCTATTCCATTCTGGTCACTCCTCCTTTTCTTGTCTGTGTATTTTTAACTCAATAAGTACATTCTCCTGTGAAGCTAATATGTTTGCTCTTTCACCTAAGAGACCCATATCAGAGTTTTGCTGAGGGATTACAGGCCTCCGTATCGGAAATCTCCCTGCATTTACACAAGGGTGAGCTGGACAGGCAGGGCTCTTTTTAAACAACAGATAAGGTTTGTGTTGTGTGTGTGTAGAAGGAGGAGAGAGGGAAGAAGGAGTAATTGGGTGGGGGTAGGGCCTGGGAAAGATGTCTAAACACCTTGAATATGTGAAAGAATTTCCCTGTCTCTGCTCCTGAGCTTCAGAAATGGAAGGAATATGAAAAGAAGGGGTTTGCAGGGCAGCCTCAAGAGCTCCCTGGCGGTTCAGATGATAAAGAATCTGCTTGCGATACAGGAGACCCGGGTTCGATCACTGGGTCCAGATGATGCCCTAGAGAGGAAACTCTCCAGTATTCTTACCTGGAGAATTCCATGGACAGAGGAACCTGGTGGGCTGCAGTCCATGGAGTCGCCAAGTGTCGGACATGAGGGACTAATGCTTTCCCTCGAGCAGGAGTCAAATTACCTCAGTCTATACACGCTGTCCCATCCAGAGCTTAGCTATGTGACAGACAAGTTACTTCATCTTTATGTGCATGAGTTTCCTCTTTGGTAAAATGGTAATAACCACAGTATCCAACTCCTAGGGCTGTTGTGGGATAAGTATAAGCCGTTGATATCTTCAGGACCGACTCTTGCCAACTTTGCCTTGATTGCTCTGGAAGGATTTGAGGAATGGTCCTGAGGCAGATTAGTAGACTGGGACTTTTAACTTTTTAAAAGTTTTTTCCATTTTAAATGTGTGTGTGTGCGCGCGTCTGTTGGGTATATGTGCGTGTTTATGTGTGTATATGTGGTATATGTGTGTGTATAAAGTGAGTATGGGTGTGGGTGTGGGGAGGTATGTGTGAATTTTTTTTGACTCTGGATCCTGTTATTTCCTGAGCACACAGGGGAAAGAGAAGCTTTTGAGGCATGCATGTTTCTGGAATTATATTTCCTTGGTTCAAATACTGATACTAAAATTTATTACCCACACTCCAGCACTTGCTTAACTCTACATGCCTCAGTTTCCGTAGTCTAAAATAGAGGTCATACATTTTCTTATTCATCAGGTTGTCTCAAGTACTTTGCAAGATTATGCATAGAAGGTTCTGGGCCATGATCATTCAATAAATATTAGTTATAGTTATTTTTAGAATGTGGCAATCCTCAATTTGACTTATGCTTTGGCCATTTTTAACTAACTGGAACCTTTATTTGAAACTCCATTTTCTCATCTAGAAAATAAAATGGGGAAAACAGTATCTAATTCCGAGTTGTAAAGAGCATTTTGGGGGACGCACACCTCAAAGCACTCCATAGGTTTTTTTTCTTCCTCACTCCTAGCCACTTTCCTTGGCAACGTTCTTTCAGGAAATGTCACTCTCAGGAAGACGCACTTCTGTATAGAGGATATAGGCCCCCGTTTATGTTTCCTGCCGAGGCCCTCAGGGCAGCCTGGTAGCGGTGTGTTTTGAGTGCCCTGCCAAATACTTGGTGGGCAGTTTTCCAGTATTCCTCATGCAATGTTGTCCCAGTTTCACTGAGGAAATGGCAGCTGAGGGTTAAAGTCTCACATCTCATTGTTGAGCATCAGCTCCATCCTTTGAGTCTGTGTGATTTGTGTGCTTAACCCCTGAGTCGTCCTGCTGCCTCTGAGGAAGCACAGGGGAAGCCAGGAGCATGGGCATTCCCACCGCTGGAAGCCAGGACCATGGGCATTCCCACCGCTGGAAGCCAGGAGCATGGGCATTCCCACCGCTGGAAGCCAGGAGCATGGGCATTCCCACCGCTGGAAGCCAGGAGCATGGGCATGCCCACCGCTGGAAGCCAGGATCATGGGCATGCCCACCGCTGGAAGCCAGGAGCATGGGCATGCCCACTGCTGGAAGCCAGGAGCATGGGCATTCCCACCGCTGGAACTAATGGAGCTAAGTAGAGGACACATCCCTTGCTCACTTCTTTATCTTGTTTCACTGCAAGGTAATTTAAGAAGCATATGATAGCTCGTTTTCCTCCACGGTGCTAATATCCAGACCACGAGTCAGAAAATTTACCTTTTAACTTAATATATATGTCGTTTATGCAGTCTAGCGCCAGTTTTCATCCACCTCAATGGTAGGTTTCACGCAGCTTAATGAATGTCCTCTCTGTGTACACATTATAGGGGATGCATGTCTTGTAGTTGCTTTGCCCTGAGGCCATTGTGAATGCCATGTTACTTGACAGATGGGTCTAGTTTACATCATCAATTTTTATCACTTTCTTTTATGAGATAGAAATTTCTATCATGGGCATGTAATTTGGTGAGTATTGAAAATAGTAAGCTCTTTCAGAAAGCTGTAAAATTACATATTTATAGACTTATGAAATTTACCTTGTTTTTCCTCTCTCCTTCGCCATTTATCTCATGTGAATCAGGCAATAGATAGGGCAGTTTGGGAAATTTTTAAAGAGTTATAAAGTCATAGTCATTATTCGAAAAACTTGATTTTAAATCTCTGAATTGGGGAAATGCGTATCTCAAATGTGAGCCTGTTTGTAGTAATTCACTGGCAATAGACATTAATATGTGATCAAATCGAATCTGACTTTGAAATGCTAAGAAAGATCTTTTATGTGGCAATGGATTCAGGTTGTGTTTAGTAATCTGAATGGATGCTGAGCTATTGTAAGTATTGAGAAGTCCAAGTACAAATTTCTTATATGTTGTATCTTTCTAGCTTAAATAAAGCCATTAAGATGTATTTAAATTTTATGTAGATGGTTAAGCATTTGGGAAATTCTGAAAGGTCACTCTCGAGGACTGCATTGCCTTACCTTTTCTAGTTTGCCTTTTCATTTGATGTAGGCTTCATTCAGAAGTGACAGTTGTACTTCCCAGGTAACATTCGTCCTCATGTAAGACTAGTTGTAAGTCTAACTCAGTGGGTCATGATGACTTACAGCTATATTCTCATTCTCATTTTAGCAAAAACACCTGCAAAGAAAGGCAAACACTGGAGAAATGATCATTTAACTTACCACTTACCTTATTGACTGCACATGATTACACTTTCTCAAGTTTCATGTTTCTTTCTTCCACCTAGAAGCCTGGCATTAAAGTGCACTCAGACAGAATCTGGTGGGTTTTCTACTCAAATTCTTGTGGAGTTCTGGTGCTGAGGAGGGAGTGGGGCACCTGGCTAGAGGCAGCACATAGGAGTGACGAGGGTCCTGGCTCTGGAGCCATTCTCTCTGCATCTGATCTCCCATCCACCACTTAATAAATATTTTATTGCCTCTACCAGTCAAGCCTGATTTGGGCACCTCGTTTTTCTCAATTGAAATATATCTTTTGGGAGGCCTATTGATGATATTGAGGTTCTCAAGTTCTAGGTGGTGATGCACAGTTTTCAAATAATGTAACAGAATTTTATTTTTACTATCACCTTCAATTTATGGCAGGGGATATTGGGTTTTAAGAAATTAAGTGTGTGGTTGAACTCTCAGAAGATAAAGCTGAAAATGGAACATAAGTCAGTGAAGTGTGGTGGACCCTGCTAGAGCCATGTGTTGGAGTGGGTGTTTATTGGGTATGTTGACTGGGCTTAAATCCCTGTAATAGGGGACTTTATTGTTAACGGTTAACCTGCTGTCTTAATGTAATTTCTAGATTGGTCATTGCATAAGTATTGTTACTAACTCTTTGACTCATTGTACTTTATCAGCAGGACCAATCTTACAATTTAGCTGCTCCCCCATCACTCACCAGAGACTCTGCTCAAAGAATATAGACATGTTGACAATCCGAGTCTCTCCCTATGCCTCTTCCTCCTTAATAATCTCCTTGGCTATTTGAAGTTCTGATCTCCTTTGCTTTCTTCGTGCACCATCCTGTTTCTTCCACAGTGAGTGTAGCATTTGATCTGTGGCAGTGGACACTGAAATTTTCAGGTGCTTGCACACACAATGGTCATAACTGGCAACAAGAGCAAATGGTGGGGGTTAAATGTGATCACATATTTAAGTGCCTGGCCTAGTCCCTGGTGGTGGTCAGTAAATGCCAGTTCCCTTTCTATTATCTGTCTTGCCTTTTTAATTCGATATTTTTTCCAATTGTCTTTGAAAGATATTTTCAAGATTCTTTTCTAAACTTCTTCTGAATCCACAACTTTTCCACTCCTGTGATTCTTTTTGTCTTTGCAGATGTTTTCTAAATCACCACGCTAATTGGCTGACCTCCAGGCCTATATTTCCAATTGCTTCCTGAACATCTCAATTCAAACATCTCAGATCCCATGACCACCTAGTGACCTCATGCCCTTCCTTGCAAAACTAGCTCCTCTTCCTCTAGTCCCTATTTTGGTTATGGTATCTTTTCTCTCAGGTATTTGGTCTAGAAACCTCAGCACTACTTTCAATTCCACTTTTTCTGTATCCTGCAACATCTCATCAGAACTGTTGGTTTGCTCCTGGATAGAGCTTTCTTCTTTTCCTCATTCAAGGACAAGTTTAGAAGTAAAGTTGGCTGCTTGAAGTTTGGCCAAGCAATGGCTACTTGATTGACATTCACAGTAGTACATCACAGAGTCTGTGGAGTTGAGAATAGGCAAGGAATTACTGCAAAATGTGCCTGGTCAACACTGTATGGATAAGGCCAAACCTTGTCGCATATGGAGTATCTCACAATCTAGTTTTCAAATACATGCAGGTGCTACTATAATTAATAAAATGGAAATGTTTTTTAAAGAGTTATTGGATGTGTAGTAGCCTTTTGTCATTGTACAACTTGAAATAATTCCTATTGAATGTGCAAGTGTTGGGAGGTTTCATCAAACGTTATGATGTCATATTATAAAACATGGATTTCAAGGATTATTGATTTTCATTTGTTCAAAGTCACAAATGCATAGGAAAAAGAAAAATCAGAGATTACATGAGCTTTCAAAAATTAGATTTTGGGAAAGAGAAATCAGAATTGAAAATCTCAAAACTCTTGACTAGTAAATTTAGAACTCTCACCTGTTATCACCAAGATAGGTTTTGTGTTTGTGTGTGCCTGTGTCTAAAGAAAAGAATGTCCTCTGGGTTTACCAGTTGCCCACTGCATAATAGGGAACTAAATATATATGTAAATAAACATGAAGATAGAAAGGAGTGTAGTGGACATAAGATAAATTTGATCTCTCATTCTTGAATGTAGAGAAATGCTTGATAGAAGAGGTGTTGGTGAATTTTATTTAGGCTTACAAGTGTCCACTGAAGAAAAATGCATGACCTAAATGTTGTGAGTTATAGTTTATTTGGGGGACTTTACTGAGGACCATAACCCAGGAGACTGCCTCTCAGATAGCTCTGAGGAACTGTTCTGAAGAGATAAGGGAGGAGCCAGGATTTATAAGAGTTTCTGTTGAAAAGAACAAACAAAAACAACAACAACAAAATGCCAAAAAACTACATAGTTGAACAGCAAGGGGTTATTGCTGACCACAAAAGATAGACATCTTAAGTTAACAATTTAGTGCTTGTCTATGTATGGGAAGATGCAAGAGTGTGGGCTCATCAAAACTCTTCCTTAGGTATCATGGTTTTCAACATCCTGACTTCCCCACAGGGTACACTGTCATTGGTGGCTGATTGCTTGATAGTGGGCAACATTCCTTGTCTGTTGAAATTGTAGACAACACGTTGTTGTTCTGCAGAAAATAGGTTAAGATTTTATTATTTGGAAGTGATGGAGAATGTGTGAACCATTCAAGTGAGAACAAATGCTACACAATCTGATTTGATTGAAGTGTAGGATATCTGAGGGACAAATGGGGGCTGGATGTGAGGTTTTTGAGTATCTCGACTCTTCTGTTGGAATTTGATGGAAGGATTTTAAACAGTCATGAGATGATCAGTGTGACATTGTATTTTATTTATTACTCAAAACGGGTATTTGAAAATTACCTTGAAATCTAGATGATTGCCCATGAAATAAGTGGAAGCATAAAGTAGATATTAAAAGGAGAGAGACAGGAAAACTGAGAAACTATAGTGGAAGTAAAAAGATGTTGGCTGAGGAATTAGAAAGAATATGGTTGGAACTCTAGGTTGTGTTGGAGGAAGCCTGCTTTTGTTTACTTGGTCTGGGAGTTTAGAATGCTATCTTTGCCTTGCATTTGAAAGGTCAATTTGTTTGTTCTACCACTATGCCCAGATCTTTTCATATTCTTTTATTCTTAAACCCTGAGAGTCTCCTTTCCTAGGGGATGTTAGTTGTATAAATTTGAGTGGCAACACCAGCAGCATTAACACCTTCTAAGACCAGTCTCCTAGGTGGGATGAACCTAGGCTGGTTCAGAAGAAAGATGTTCCATTGGGTTAGCCTGAAGAGCTCAAGAAAAGGAAATGAGTTTTCTCAATGCCCCTTCCTGTTCTCCATCTCTCTCTTTCCCTCCGATTCCTCTGAATCACCACCTGTTTTCCACCTCATAGCGTATTTGGAGTGAATGTCAGCTCTGCAGTCTGACTCAAGGTCTTAACATCCTTTCTTAAAAACTACATCATTTAAAGTACATTGAGGAAATTTGGGGGTTTTTTTGCGGCCATAGGACTCTAATACTCTCAGTATTCTCATATTCTCAAACCATGGATCGTGTTTTGTTATTTTCTGCCCCCTTTGATGGTTTCTTTTTTTTTAATTTAAAACTACATTTATAGGCACCCTAGCTGTTACACTGCACTGTTTTGTTTAAAACATGTGCCTGCTTTGTTAATAAGGGAACCTTTGCCAAGGGAATTGTGTGTAGGTGGGTGTGACTAACTTAGCCAAGAGACTTATCTCTTCTCCTATCTGCCGGAGGCCTCAAGGCTGCCTTTGATATGACTTATTTCTCCCCTCACCAGCCCTGCCCCTTCCAACATTGATTGCTTTTTTCTCCCCATTTTTTATATCTAAACATTTTAACTTTTCAAAACGAATCAGGTCTCTGGATTCATTTTCTGGTGGGTGACCTGAACCATGGGTTTCCTACTGCTTCGAGTGCCAAGTACTCAAAGCAGAACATTCAAATTTTGCCTCCCCACACCACCACCACCCCCCCTTAAAGTTTTATCAGCAAACCTTCTTGCCTGCCTGGGTTGGGATTGTCTTGCTTCCCTTTTGGCAACTTTCAGCAGAAGCTGTAATGTTGCGAGGCTGTTTGAAGGGAAATCTGAGTCCCAGTGACCAATAAACATAGGACCAGGAAAAGGAGCCCAAAATGATCTTTATAAAGCTTTGCTTCCTTGGTGACTCAGACGTTAGGGAATCTGCTTGCAATGCGGGAGGCCCAGGTTCCATCCCTGGGTCAGGAAGATCCCCTGGAGAAGGGAATGGCAACCCACTCCAGTATTCTTGCCTGGAGAAGTCCATGGACAGAGGAACCTGGTGGGCTGCGGTCCATTGGGTCACAAATTGTCGGACATGACTGAGTGACTAACACACAAAGCTTGGTTCACAGAGTCCAGGGTGGTCTGGTCGTGTGTTTAGCTTTCTAGGGCTGATCATCAAGGTTTAGATGCTGCTGCTGCTGCTAAGTCGCTTCAGTTGTGTCCGACTCTGTGCGACCCCATAGATGGCAGCCCACCAGTCTCCGCCGTCCCTGGGATTCTCCAGGCAAGAACACTGGAGTGGGTTGCCATTTCCTTCTCCAGTGCATGAAAGTGAAAAGTGAAAGTGAAGTCGCCCAGTCATGTCTGACTCTTCAAGACCCCATATGGGACTGCAGCCCACCAGGCTCCTCCATCTATGGGATCTTCTAGGCAAGAGTACAGGAGTGGGTTGCCACTGCTTTCTCCGGGTTTAGATGCTAAAGGCGATATATCTGTTCATTTATCCAGTCTGCCAATATGTCCTAAACAGCTACTAATATAAGATGCTATACTCGGTGCTATAGATACCATCGTAAACAGAACAGGCACATTTACCACTGCTGTTGATCAGAGGATGCATTCTACAGAGGGAGATGGGCAAGGAACCTCTAAACACACAGTTTTACTGAATGATAGTTGTGCAGAAGGTGGGGATGAGAAGACAGTCTGTAAGAGAGAGGCTTTTCTTGTGGCTGGTATCAGCAATCAAGGCCTTTCCTTTTTTCTTGTAAGCTGGAGATGACTGTTTTGCACTGTGGGCTAAGGACTGAGCTATAGGACCACAAGAACTATCAGGAAAAAAGTTACCAGATCAGAAAATTCTACTCTCATCTTTTCAGTTTTCCTGGAAACCAGCTAGCTGTCTGCAGTCTCCCAATTAGGTCAGCGTCAGCTCTGTGCAGAAACAGGAAATTAAAGACCTCACTTGGAAACCTACAGAGCCTGCCCACACCAACAGCTGCTTAATGTCAACTCAAAACCTAACAGCTCTTCCTTTCCTTCTGCTGCTGTTGACAATGTCTTGTCAGTTGCATTCCTAGTTGCAGTTTGTGTCACGCTCCGGCCCCCTAGGCAGGTTCCTTAGCGTAAGTGAGCGTCGTCATGCATCTGCTATCAAGGTGTGGCGCCTCTTAAGTGGTCAGAAACCTGGACCTGATTACCTTCCCCAAAGAGACCATTGTGTTAGCAGGCGGTATTGTGTCATCAGCGGTGGGAGCCATGGCCCAGTGTTCTCAGGTGGTTCTAGACATGACTCATGTAGAAGGACAGAGACAAGGGGAAAACCAAGATTTGTTCCTTATGTCACTTGCTTGGTATCTTAAGTACACACCCAGGAATATTTTGTGACCACAGTGCAGAGCCCAGTGAGTCCTTTATGTCACTCACTTGGAACCCAAGCACTGATCCCAGAGCCTCTGCCCCCACCCTGGTCCAGGTCACCATATCATCTCCTCCTGGTCTCCCTCAACAGCCTCCTTACTGGTGACCCTGCTTCTACTAGTGCTTCCTACCTCCCACCTCCCATGTGTGCATGCTAAGTCACTTCAGTCGTGTCCAACTCTTTGTGACCTTGTGGACTGTAGCCTGCCAGGCTCCTCTGTCCATGGGATTCTTCAGGCAAGAATACTGGAGTGGGTTGCCATTTCCTCCTCCAGGGGATCTTCCTGACCCAGAGATTGAACCCATGTCTCTTATGTCTCCTGCATTGGCAAGTGGGTTCTTTACCACTGAGCCACTGAGGAAGCCCTAATATACAAGCAAGCACCAGCTCTAAGCCCCTTCTCCACCACTACTGCCCATCCCTTTTACTTCACCATTTTGTGCCCCTCTAAGTATGTTAAGAATCCCAGGGATGGGGTCGCACAGAGTCGGACACGACTGAAGTGACTTAGCAGGAGCAAGTATGTTAGTGTGTGCACCACTGGTGTGTGTGCTTTTTCATAGTACAGAGCCCCCATCCGTCATCCCCTTCCTGTGCCAGGCACATGTAGCTGCTCAACTGTACGTGTGGAGTGAGTAACCTTGACCCAGAAGCTTTCTTTCCTTCATTCTCTTTTCTGATTTAAGTAAGTGGAAAAAATGCACACAGGGATACTCAGAAATCTCTGCTAGGACAGGTAAGAGAAAATTCAGTAAACAGTTTAAAGTTATGGGGACTTCCCTGGTGGAGTGGTTGGGACTTTACCTTCAAATGCAGTGGGTGTGGGTTCAATTCCTGGTCCGGGAGCTAAAATAAAGATCCCACATGCCTCTAGACCAAAAAACTGCCCCCTGCAAACCCAAGACGTAAAACAGAAACCATTCAAATGGTTTTGTTACCATTCAAATGTAACAGATGCAGTAAAGACTTTAAAAGTGATCCAGATCAAAAAAATCTTTTAAAAAATGAGCTTAAACTTATGAATTTATGGGAGGAAGTTGTTTAGATAAGCCCATAACACAGCCTGTCACTCATGTTCTCATGGTTGGTAAGTGGCGGAGCTCAGGTACTGCGTTCAGTGGCTGAGCCCTCATCAGGCCTGGAAAGGAAGGTAAATATTCTGAACTCATCTGCTGAATAGCGTTTGAACCAAATTGTAAATTACTTTAGTGTGTATTACAACAGGGCTTCCCTGGTGGCTCAGATGGTAAAGAATCTGCCTGCAGTGTGGGGGATACGGATTCAATCCCTGGGTCAGGAAGATACCCTGGAGAATGGAGTGGCTACCCTCTCCAGTGTTCTTGCCAGGAGAATCCCATGGACAGAGGAAGTCTGGTGCTTGGCAATCAGAATCATTGTGTCTATCAGATCACAGGAGGACTATAGACATAGAACTTTAGAATTTTAAAAAGAGACTTTATAAATTATGTAGTCTGGTGTCCTCGGAGGAAATGGAGGCCCAGAGATCTTCAGTTGGTGAATGCTGGGACTGGAACCCAGGTGTGGTCCCCCCACAGCCTGGCCTTTGGACTCACTTTATGCACTTCTACATATGCTAGGAATGAACTCCTGGTTGTGTTTGTGACATACCAAGTGTAACCTTGACACAGCCGTGAGGAAAAAAGATTCACTTTGTTCGTGGAGATGATCACCCATCTGCTAAATTTTTTTAATGCTTTCTTTTTTTTCTCTTCTGGGAGGAGGATTTATGACTTCATTTTTTTTTTTTTTTTTAACATCTTCAAATCTGGACCTCATTCAGAATGATCCTGCCTCAGGGCTAGGAAAAAATTTTCTATTCTAATAAATAAAATACAGCTTTTCTCCTGGTCTCAGCTTTGCAGACACAAAACTGATCTACTTTTGACAGCTGTTCTGAGGGACTTTTAATGATTTTCAACTGTTCTGTGATGTACAGAAAGGAAGTGTAATTAGTAAAGAAATTAAACTGTTTTCCAAAATCCAGGTTGGCTGCAGTCTTATAAATATCTATAGAATCCTAACAAAAAGTTTTGTTTCCCATGCTGCTTATAATCATTTTTGAAAGTTACTCCAGAAATTTGTTTTAGATCAATAAGGACTTTTGTCTGTCTGAGATGAATTTAGCTTATGTTGGTAAAATTCGGTTCTTTTGTGTTTGTCAATAAACCTGATTTGTTCTATTCCTGGTTTTAAATGGGTTGGTTCTCACTGTCACCCCATCTATGTGTTACACACAAGAGTTCTCCCACTCTTTTCCTCATGACCCAACACTGTGGGAACTTGTCAGCATCATAGTCTTGTTTTTGTTTTTATTAGCATCAGTTTTCATTGTGATTACTTGTGTTTGATATTTGGGATGAGATACAAACAGATTATGACTTCTGTTTCCCCTGGCATTCCTGCTTGTGATTTATAATTTATACCTGGAAGAGATTTACTGACCTAACTGATAATCCTTCCCAACATAAGATAAACACCCATATAAGTCATCTGTGTAAGTCAGATGCACTTGAAAGGGACAAAGAATTCACCTGCAAGCACTTTTGGCGTCTTGCCCTTTCCCATGAATTCAAACTGATGACAGAGAAAGCTGAGTCTGCCAAAACACTTTCAGCCAAAGAACTTCCCAGAGCCCCTGAGGGTGGGGCCTGCCTGACCTGTCATACTGTGAGGAGGGCCTGGACACTGGCCCTGACCAGCCCCACCTGCCGTACTGTAAGGACCATATACTGTAGAGGAGGTCCGCTCTTTGTGCTTTAACTGGAGGAGATCTGATGAAAGCAAAGAGACTGTCCCAGTGTGGTGGAGCTCAGATCTGTGAACATGCCGCTTTGCTGCTTCCCTTTTGTCCAAGTGGTCCTGTGGAAAACCCACAGCTGAGCCCAGGCCAGTTCTTAGGGCTTCCTTGCCCAGGTGGATGCACGTGGGCTCTCCCTATTAAGTTACGTATTCCTGCTAGCAATTCAGACTGATTTCTTGGGACCCTGATCTGTCAACCTGGTGTGTTCAAAAACCACTAGATACATGATCAGATCCACCCCAGCCCCAGCCCTGCAGCTTGCAGGAGTACAGCCGAGTCAGTGGGAGAGAGTGAGCTGGTATTAGCATTAGTCGATTGGAAAGTGTAGTGCTAGTTCGCTAGTTCACTTTATTGGACTGTGGCTGCTTTAGAACGCTGTGCTAGTTTCTACTGTATCACAGAGTGAATATACACTCTGGTATATACACAGATACCACACGTGTATGTGTACCCCGTCTTCCTTGGATTTCCTTCCCCTTGGGGTCACCACAGAGCACTGAGTAGACTTCCCTGTGCCCTATGGGCAGTTCTCACTGGTTACGTATTTTATACATAGTAGTGTATATATGCCAATCCCAGTCTCCCAATCCATCGTGCCCCTCTTTCCCCCTTGGTATCCGTATGTTTGTCCTCTATGTCTGGGTCTCTATTTCTGTTCTCCAAATAAGTTCATCTATACTATTTTTCTAAATTCTACATGTATATGTTAATATTGCAATATTTGTGTCTTGCACTATTCTGTATAATAGTGAAGTCATGGTTCTTGCTCTGATCTCTCGTATTGTTTGTATACCGCCCCAAAAACAGACGGTGCACATGCCCCATAAATTTCACTTAGTCTAGACTAGGCCTCTTGAAAGAGTTCCTTGGGATTTTGTTTTCGTTCTCCTCAGATGTGAGCAATGTTGAAATAGTCAAACACCTATAATATTCAATGCTGGCAGATAGTTAAATAAAATCATTGATCTACTATATGCAATACCAAAAACAAAACAACTGTTTAACCCAATCATATCCATTCTGTATAAATTCCTTTTTAATCACGGGTACTCAGAATTTTAAAACTCCCTCAAAAAATATTCAATACAATACAATAATATTCAAGAAGTGAATGTGAAGAGACCCACAATCAAAACCTCAGCAGAGAATTGTAATGCGTCGGTAATGACTGCAACGGTGAATCTCGTAAAGCTTCTTTTTTTCCCTCTTCTCCTGAGCTCCTCCGGCTCCGTCAACATAACAAAAAAGACGAGGGGGCACTGAGCAGTTATTACTGTAGTCATTTCAGCCACATAAATCATGATTTGTGACAATTCAGGCTGGCAAGTCGTTTGGATGACAATGACTGGCGACGCTGTCGGAGTTAATCAAATAATTATTTAACATGTGTTTCTCTTGGTCTGGCCTTGGCTTTGGAACATATTTCATTCGTTCCCTTATAATCGTTGCTTCTAAATGGAGAAACAGCAAGTGTAGGATGTACATTGAGTTAATGAGAGAATCCCTAACTGGGCTGTGATCCCCCTAAAAGGAGGGACCTTGTCTAAATCAGTCAGATAAAAACTTAGAGTGCCCACCGCCATGATCTGTTCCTGGCTAACAATCACTAAGTCTTGTTTTATTTTCTTCTGGGTAGAACCAACTTCGCGACCAAACTCTTTCCTTCAGGAACACTCTGCTTAGAGGATCACCCACTCTTATAGATGCCGTCTTTCTACTCAGGTTCCTTCTATAAGCAGATAGTCTTGGGCACCCATAAAGGATGCCCTCTAACAGAGAGCATCACTGAGACGGGAGTGTGAGCCATGGCCTGCTCCTTTCCTGAAGGCAACAGCTTCACGTTAACCAACCCTGTTGCATTCAGTATGTGCTCAACAAATACTTGCTGTCAGTGTTACTAATACTCTTATTATAAAGGCTTAACAAAAGTATTATAATAATAATTAGTGTTTGCTCGAACATGAATAGTCAAATGAATGAACAGATGTGCATATCTACTAATGGGTGATCTTTTTACCTGATAATGTTCATCAGATGGATTCAAGTATTAAATTCAGACGATGTAGTGTGAGGAGTGGAAGAAAACATAGCTGCTTCCTTTATTCAGTGCTCTGACCTTGTATCTGAAATCAGTGGATGTGTAATGAACCACTAGTCTTTATGTACCCCAAATATCAAGGGGCAAAGAAGGCAATAACACAACTCGTTGAAAAGGTGGTCCTTCTTTGAAATGCCAGCAGTAATCAAGTTCAGTGTTAATGGCTTCAGAGTCGCATGTCATCACTGTGATTAATGTATTATCAGTGGTGAAGATGGAGCGTTACATAGCAGCATTTACTGCTGCTATGTAAACCCATATATTTTCAGTAATTTTATATTCAAGTTCAAGGCAGGGATTACATGTTTTTAAAAACACGATTAGGGAATTCCCTGGCATCCAGTGGTTAGGACTCAGCTCTTTCACTGCTAGGGCTCAGGTTCAGTCCCTGGTTGGAGAATCAAGATCCCATAAGCTGCAGTGGTTCAGCAGTGAAGAATCCGCCTGACACTGTGGGAGGCTTGGGTTCTATCCCTGGGTCAGGAAGATCCTTGGAGAAGGAAATGGCAAATCGCTCCAATATTCTTGCCTGGGAAATCCCGTGGACAGAAGAGCCTGGCGGGTTATAGTCCGTGGGGTTGTAAACAGCTGGATATGACTTTGCGACTAAACAGTGACAACATAATGATAATAATAAAAAGTAAAAACATAATTACAACCTTTCTACATTTAGTGTATCTTCAGTATTTGGTTTTCTTGATTTTTTTCTTTATAGTATGGACGGCTGTGATTTTTTTTTACCTTACACTTGTTTCCTTTCTTAATATAAACTTTTGTGTACGTGTGCTCAGTTACTCAGTCATGTCCGACTCTTTACAAATCCATGGGTGCTAGCCCGCCAGACTCCTCTGTCCGTGGAATTTTCCAGGCAAGAATACTGGAGTGGGTTACTATTTCCTCCTCCAGGGGATCTTCCCAACCCAGGGACTGAACTCACATCTCCTGTATCTTACGCATTTGCAGGCAAATTCTTTACCACTGAGCCACCTGGGAAGCCCCAACATAAACGTTTATATATTAGAAAGGCAAGAAATAAAAAGTAAGAAGTAAGAAAGACTTATCAAAATAAATCTTTCAAGTTCTGCTTAACACACTCATATGTATATCTTCAATAAATTAGGATCAATAAATTGAAAAGAAATCAATCTTTAATCTCAAATTTTACCAAAGAAAGTCACAGTTGTTGATATGTGAAATTTAGTTTGAAATAAAAGGAAAATATCCACAAAATCTGTAGAGCTGTAGGGGTTAGATTGTTTCCTTGAAACAGTCTAATTGTTTATGAAGACAATATTGAAATCCATGATTTTTTTTAAACATAGCGAGTGTTCAGTGTCTTGACGGGGAGCATAAGAACAAAGGTTAGAGGTGAGAATAAAGAATCTTTATTTAACAAACTACATATTAAATATGTATATAGTGATTTGCATAGTTTTCATGCTGCCTTCTATTTTAACATTGTTGTCCCCTATAAAGTTGAAATAACTTATTCATGTCTAGCAGTTCTCTGCTCTGATTTATTATAAATACGTATTAACTCACATCTTAGAAAATTGTAAAGGTCAAGCTAAAGTTTCTAGCTTCAGTGTGATCAATTCTGGTAGTAACCTCTGGCTTTAAGATTAGAATAGATTCTAGTCTCTTTCAAAGATACTGAAGCCCTTCATTTGTCCTACCAGTCAAGTCACTTACATCTAAATTTGGAAGCATAACTGCCTTTGCAGGAGCCCTTAACAATTCTCCCCTGAGAGAGAATCCTAAACTGATACCGCCAAAGATTAGAGCTAGCAGCCTTCATCTGAGTCAGTTCCTTTAGGGGTATTCAGAGGAGGGCTTCTTCTAAGCAGTTTCTGGTAGTGGAATTATGCCTTATGCTGAATCTACTAATTCCTTTTCTTCTCCTCCGTGTTTGTCTTCTTTGGAACTTCTGCTGTTCACATTGAATCCCAGCAAATTCACCAAAGAGAAATAGCTCCTCAAGTAATTAGACTGTCTGTTTTTGAGGCAAGCAGGGAAAATAATAAGTCATTTCTCTATTGCATTCTTTTTGCTTGTGTTCAATACTTTTTATGGAGTTAATTTAAATTTAGCAGGCTTTATGTGAACTTGCTTCTAGAGGATTTATTGCATCTTATGTGAAAACCGTCTACGACTGACATTTTAGAATTACCTATCTATTTATGGGATTATACTGCATTCTGTTCTCAAAAGAGTAAGTCAATTTTTGGTGTAGATTTTTCTGTCTTTTCTTTTCCCCTCTTTGTCTATTTTTATGAAAGCTAACTCCAAGGTAGGAGTGGAAACAATGGAAGGAAATAGAGGGTAGAAAATAGGACGGAACTGTGGTTTGCTGTAGGAGATCGTCTGTCTCATCAACTATTGATAGAAAAAAGAAACTTCAAAAGCCAACTCAGTGATTTACTTAATTTTAAAAATGTGTTTACATATTTTTACAATAAAATGATCTTGTCCAATTAAGCTGCCAATGCTATGAGCCAGAATTCAATCCAAGGTTTTCCATGTCATGTTAACAAGGGAAATAAAACACTGAACATGTTATCTCACAATGGTTTTGAAATTACATCCAGTTCTATTAAAAAAGAGACAAAAACTGAAGTTTGATGTATTTATTATGTTTTTAAATGTATGGATTGTCTGCACCTTTGCAGCCTGTTACATCCTACTGTAGTTTAAGTTACCCTTTTAATGAGCAGTTAGTACACACTGGACACTGTGCTTCACTTCATGTTTATTATCTCAATCAGCAAATCAACCCTCAAATCAGGCTGCATCCCTTTCTTAAACCATTGGTACAAAAGAATAAACTTTCCATTAATTATCTTACCTCCCGTTAGGGTAATTTGACTAATTTGACTCAGTACTAGATTCAGGACATTTACTTTTAATTTGGTTTTCCAGGAAGGTTTTTAAAAGGCCATGTTTGGGGTGACTGCTGCAGGGTATGTGACTTTCTTCTGATTGGTTAGTGGTGAGGTAACAGGGTGGTGTTCCAGGAATCATAATTATCAACTTTCTGATTCCAGTCAGGCTGGGGTCTCTGGAGTTCCTGTTTTCCATCTGGGTGGGGACCTGAGCTCCTAAAGAACTCAGAGTTGTCTATCAGATTGTTCTGTATAGCCCTGAAGGAGGAACCTGGGCTTTGTCTTATCTCTGAACCATTGTTCAAGTCATTTTGCTCAATTGCCTTCCCTTTACCTCTGCATTCTATCATGTCTCAGATTAGTAGCTGCTTGGAACTCCTGGAGACACTGTAGGATAACAGAGATCTAGGAATCTTGGATTCCAGGCTTGATCCTGGCGTGCTGCAGAAGGAGTGGGGTGGTCAAGTCATTCATCTCAAAAATGAATATGTTGCACTAGATTTAATGTTGATAAAGTGTGACCCCCAGATCTGACACCTGTTTTTATGATCTAAGAGCTAAGGATGATTTTTATAGATGGCATTTGCAATTGATTTTATAATAAGGAACACTTTCTTTGAACCCCAATTGTGTAAAATATCCCTCCAGTTAGGAATTCCATTCTCATGAGCAAATAGCACTTAATTGTTACTATTATATTTTGAATTCTATCAGTAAAAACTTGTAAAAATTTCTCAGAATTTTATCTTGTTATTTGAGTACCTTCTTAATATCCTTGGTCTTCCCCTTCACCGGCAAAACCCAAATTATTTACTATCTAGCTCTTTACAGGGCTTCCCAGCTGGTTCAGTGGTGAAGAATCTGCCTGCCATTGCAGGAGACGAAGGAGACTCAGGTTTGATCCCTGGGTTGGGAAGATCCCCTGGAGGAGAAAATGGCAACCCACTCCAGTGTTCTTGCCCAGAGAATTCTGTAGGCAGGGCAGCCATGGTTTTGCAAAGAATCAAATGCAGCTAAGCGCACAGGAGAGCTCTTTACAGAGATGTTTGCCCATTCCTGGATTAGATGATCAGGAAATTTTCTTCAAATAGTCAATTCAAACATATATCAGGAAAACCAGTTGTGGAAGGCAGATGACTGGATGGTGTGGTTTTGCCACTGTTTTGCTATTTCTAAATAAAACAGAGTCAGGTGGTCCCAGAGCATAGCCCCATTTCCCTGTAACACTGTCCATCTTTACCTATAGCTTTCAAAAGCATGAGAAGAGATTTATACACCTGATTTATAGGTTCAACTACACTGCCTAGGTTAGAAAAGCAACCTTGCGTTGGGCACATCTTTAACCTCTCTGCCTCAGCTTTCCCATCTGTACTGTGGGGGTCTCTTAATGTTCACAGCTTCCCCAAAGATGGCTGGAGATTACACAGTTTAGCAAAAATCTGAAAGCAGAAACCCTCTCTCCCACTGCTATCCACTACTAAGTCACTTCAGTTGTGTCCAACTCTTTGTGACCCCATGGACTGTATAGCCTTCCAGGCTCCTGTGCCCATGGGATTTTCCAGGCAAGAATACTGGAGTGGGTTGCCATTTCCTTCTTGAGAGGATCTTCCCAACTCAGGGATCAAAGGCATGTCTCTTACGTCTCCTGCAATAGCATTGGCAGGCAGGTTCTTTACCACTAGCACCACCTGGGAAGCCCAGAAACCCTCTTTAGAGACCTCATTTTATTTTTGTTTTCATTTTTTTTAAACTTTTATTTTTGTATATATTTTTCTTTTCTTTTTGACTGTGCTGTGTGGCATGCAGGATCTTAGTTCCCTGACCAGGCATTGAACCCTTTGTCCCCGGCACGGGGAGCACACAATCTTAACCGCTAGACCACCAGGAAGTCCCCAGAAACTTTCTTTGACAGATTGCTTTCCTCTTGAGAAATCCTCTTACGTTAGTCATATAATATACAGTTTAACAAGTGAGTCAGTTAATCTGAGACTAACTTGGTAACAATAGCTTCCCTGGTGGCTCAGAGGGTAAAGAATCTGCCCACAATGCAGGAGACTCGGATTCAATCCCTGAGTCGGAAAGGTCCCCTGGAGAAAGGGAATGGCTACCCACTCCAGGATTCTTGCCTGGAGAATCCCATGGACAGAGAAGCCTGGTGGGCTACAGTCCATGGGGTTGCAAAGATTCGGACACATCTGAGTGGCTAATGCTTTCACTTTTAACTTGGTAATGGCCATTACTTAACTTTGATATATTTAAAACAAATTCCTAAGCATACTGAAAGTGTAAAGTTTAGTCACTCAGTTGTGTCCAACTCTTTGCGGCCCCATGGACTGTAGCCTACCAGGCTCCTCTGTCCATGGGATTTTCCAGGCAAGAGTACTGGAGTGGGTTGCCATTTCCTTCTCCAGGGGATCTTCCTGACACAGGGATTGAACCCAGGTCTCCGACGTTGTAGGCAGGTACTTTACCATCTGAGCCACCCGGGAAGTCAGCTACTATATACTCAGTACACGAAAGGCAGAACTTCCCATAGTACACGTCGGCGTGCGTGCATGCTCAGTCGATTCCGTCGTGGCCCATCCCTTCTCCAGTGGATCTTCCCGACCCAGGAATCTCTCCGGGGTCTCCTACAATGCAGGTGGATTCTTTACCGACTGAGCTGTCAGGGGAGCCCACAGGTTTGGAAGTGTGTGCCTAATGTCCCACCCACATGATGCAGTTAGAGGGACCCACAGGCCTCCCAGAGCCAAATGTTCCCCCAGAATCAGTTTGTATAAATGGCTCAGATGTCCCCAAGGGAGCCACTGTTGGAATTCCAGCTTTGACCTTCTGGAGACTCCAAATTAAAATGCAAATTCATTACCTAGGAAGGTAATTTTTAACACATTAATGTTTATTTGCTAGTACTTTAGCACAAATTAGGTTTTTTTCAAATTAGCCAGCTGCCTAAGAGCAGTGCTTAAATTGAAGTGAATCAGCCTCCCAGAGGTGGGCTCAGGGTAAGTTTGAATAAAAGTCCTTGGGTGATGGTGTTAAATCCCCCACCACAGTCAGACCCCATCATTTGCAAGAGAGTTGCACACTCTCACACGCACACACACACACACACACACACACACAAGACTTCAGAGTCCATACTCTAGCATAGCACTGCCCAATGGAAATATAAGTGCAAGTCACATAGATAATTTATGGGGTTTAGTAGCCAAATTCAAAAATGTGGAATTTAAAAGGTTAAATTAAACTTAATGGTATTTTATTTAACTTAGCATATCCAGAATATTGCTTCAATATATAATCAATATAAAAATTACTGTTATTTCTCCTTTTTGAGTACTAAAGCTTTGAATTGTGTGTGTGTGCTGAGTCATGTCTGATTCTTTGTGACCCCATGGACTGTAGCCCACCAGGCTCCTCTGTCCATGGGATTTCCCAAGCAAGAATACTGGAGTGGGTTGCCATTTCCTTCTCCAGGCAATATTCCTGACCTGAGGATCAAACCCTACCTCTTGCCTTTGAAATCTTGTGTGTATTTCACACTTATTTGGACCAGCCACATTTCAAGTGCTCCGGGGCCACCTGTGGCCAGTCGTTACCTTATTAAACAGGGCAGCTTTGAAGGATGTGGACCTGCAAAGTGGGTCACAGATATGTGACTGATGAAGGTAGCAACCGGATGGCCTGGGGTGAACAAATAGAAATTAGGACCACCTCTGTTTCCCCAGCACTCAATTATATCAATGTCACATTTTTGCTGGAAGTCAGTCATAACTTTGTATAAGTATGTGAAAACTTTTAGAAGAACCTGATGTTGACCCCACCACTTAACTGTGTAACCTTGGACAAGTTACCCAAAACCCTCAATTGTTTCATTTGCCAAATGGAAAATGAAAAGCTTTAATCTCACAGGATTGTTGTGAAGATTAAATGAAATAATGCATGTCAACATTATAAATGCTCAATGAATGCTTGCTATATCATCACAATTGATATGATCATAGCAAGTTTTTATAAACTAGCTTAAAAGATGAACTATAAAGGCAATCAGGTACTATCAATCTTTCTGTATTTCTCTAAAAAGGAGAAAAATGACTAAACATCATATGTAATGACTAGTTCCTTAAATTGAGCAGTACACCTCGTGTGTGTGTGTGTGTGTGTGTGTGTGTGTGTGTGTGTTCTTTAGTCATGTCTGACTCTTTGAGACCCCATGGACTGTAGCCTGCCAGGCTCCTCTGTGCATGGAATTCTCCAGGCAAGAATACTGGAGTGGGTAGTCGTTCTCTTCTCCAGGGAATCTTCCTGACCCAGGGATCCAACCCAAGTCTCCTGCATTGAAGGAATATTCTTTATCGTCTGAGCCACCAGGGAAGTCCATACTTATCTATACACTAAGAAATCCTGCAGATACTACCTTGCCTTAAGAACTGTTTTGTTAGTTTTTAAACAAAAGTAGTTACATGTAAGTGCTGTCTTCCACAAGGAAACGTGTACAGAAGATTATCCTGCTACTGCATGGTACTGGGTGAGCCAATGATAGAACAGTTTTTGTTTCTCTTCTGCACTCCCATTTATTAATATCTTCTTTTATTTAAAGGCAGTAGAAAAAAGTTATTAAGGCAAAGCTAAAGGAAAAGAAAGCTTTGCATGGCATATGTGAACTAATTTTCCCACAGTGGCATATATGAACTGTCAAGTAAAGCACTGCTTCTGCTGTACCCCCATCTAGTGAA
Source organism: Cervus canadensis (assembly GCF_019320065.1). Taxonomy (NCBI): domain Eukaryota; kingdom Metazoa; phylum Chordata; class Mammalia; order Artiodactyla; family Cervidae; genus Cervus; species Cervus canadensis. The sequence goes on from NC_057409.1 coordinate 25,293,382, forward strand.
TCCTCACCAGCAAGAGGGCAGAAGGAAAGCATCTCTTGGGTGTGCTCTCTCCAAACGCATTTACCAAGACACTATCCTTCAAAACTGTAGTGGAATAGTTTCCACCTAAAAGAGAATGATGGAAAAGCATAGCACATGTCAATGCTTGCTATACACGTTTCATGGAGATTTTGTTTAGAATGGAAGATATAGTGTAGATTTTTAAGATGCAAATAAGTGGTGAATAAACATGGGATGTACTTATACATTCATGCCCCAAATGCGGCAAGGCTATGAACCACACAGAGTAAAGAAATGTACTCAGCCATCAATTTAGAAGGTCATTTTGAATGTAGGCAGTGAAATGGCTGTGTGCATGAAAAACTACTACTATATTTTGAGAGATCCTTTCTAAGAATCCTGAAATATTAATAACATGGTCTTAATGTAGTTGAAGACAAAAGAATCTGTTAAAGGTAGCAAGGGTTGCTGAGAGTTGCCCAATGACAATTTTGTGTTTTCTGCTCTTGCTTATAAAAGCAAGAGGAAAAGAGAGTAAAAATAGTCAGTGTGTTTAAAGAACAGCAGCTTTCAAATCCCCAATAGATATAAAATTCAGTATTCCTCAAATGAATTCACAGATACTTACTCTTGGTAACATTAATGTACTAGCTTCAAGGAAACAGAAGTATAAAATTGAAAACTCATTTCTTCCTTAAATGAACATGTATATACACAACTAATTTTTGAACTTTAAGAAATTCAGGACATCCTTCAATTTTATTTTTGTCAACTAGGAATTTAATTTTCTAACTGAAAGTATTCTTATTAGAATAGACATTGCGGAAGCAGCAATGCCTTTTTTCTTAACAAGTTTTTAAATGTGGTCTGTTTTCACATGGCAGTCACAGACCAATTTTTTGTTTTCAATATTTCACTCCCATTTTGTTTTTACATTTGATGCCTGATGAAGGAATGTTCACAAGGATCAGTCAGGAATGTGGAAAGCTTTCCTCCAATATCCAGATGTGAACAAATAAAAGCAATTTATCGCTTTGGCTAGTCCCAGCCCGGAGCGACCCGTTTCCACAAGTTGCCTTTGTGGGCTGTGACTGACTGAGTGACATGTGACCCAGTGAGTTTGGGTCAAGTTCAAGTTCAAACACCCATTGTGTTTGAAGTGGAAGGGTCAAGTTGAACCCGCCAAAACTGGAGTTTTTGATTTTAATCGAAAGCACAGGGTCATCTTTAAGCGTGACCAGATAGCACCTTGTATGTTGAACCTTATCTAATGACATGATGTGTATAAACTTGAGACAGCATAAATCTCAGCCACTGGGGCAACTTGTTTTTCTAAGATGTTCCGGTCCAGTGAAAGACGAACGCAAATAAGGGAGAGATTGATCTCCGAGTGCTTTTATTGTCTGCGCTACACACATCATAAAGTTTTGGCTCGTTAAAGGAAGTTCCAGAAACAACATTAGTTAATAATGGTGAAGTCACTGTGGACCTTTCTGGAGCTTCTGCTCAACTCCCTTTCCGCTTGCCCGTTAGCAGAGCATGATTAAGAAAATACCAACAGGATGTGCTGGAGGGAGGAACAGACTTCGACTGGAAGCCATATGGATGCTTGATGGATGAGTAACGAGATGGGGAATGTGGCCATATCTCTCAGAGAATCACACAGTTCGGTGTATCTCTTTTTATCTTCTGGTTTGAGTAAAATCTGCTGATTGCTGGAACGGTTGGTCTCTTGCAGTGGTCATGCTGACGGAAAAGGGCCTTCTCCCAGCTGATATTTTTGATAGTATGGAAATACCCAAAGTATGTGATAAATGGAAAAAAAATTGAGAGTGAATCATACTGGAAAGATTGTGGGTAACTGTCACATTTTTAATGGTACCTCTGGTCTTATAAAATAACTGTATTTTTAATAGCCTTGTCACTGTGGGTTTAATACGGATGGTGTGGGTCAATTTTTATGTGAGGTTGAGACAGATTTGGGAGGTGATCTTGAAGGGCATAGGGGAGAGAAAAAGGGAGAGCGAGACCCTATTAATTATTTTTTATTGTGAGGTTTCCCAGAATTATTGAGGTTTTCCACATTAGTCAAAGCAGTCCTCAGTGTCAGCATGATGTTTATAAAGATGAAGTCATGGAAAGCGTGTCAGGTGCATGAGGAACTATATGGTCCATGTTCTCCCCACCAGTCACTTGGGCTGTGTGTGCAGAGGGAGGGAGGTGTTGAAAAATGGAGGAAGGGGAAAACAGGAGGGTTTTATGAAGTTGAAAATAAACACAGAGTATCTGCTGATCTTAAAAAAAAAATCTTAACATATTATATTCCAGAATGTTCTGTGGGTAGTTTATATTACTTTCCCCTGAAGTCATGATCTACATCTTACCAACTCTTTTATGCTTGGTTGCTTATGTTGGTCTTTTCACTTTGGCTGTAATTAAGAAATAATCACCTACCAATTTTTGGTTGGCACTGAGCTACACTTCCAACTGGTTGGTTCAAGACCATGCTCTCAGATTCCATAGCATGGGGCCAAAAGTACAGGCTTTGGGGGCCGAACACTTGCAGTCAAAGCTGGTCCCTGACATTTACCAGATGCGTGGTCTGGTGCCGACAATTTACTGCTCAAAGCTGGTATTCCTCATTTCTAAGGTAAGGCTAATAACAGTGCCTGTGGAAATGGAGAGCTGTAAAGATCAAACAGTGTTGTGCATATAAGCATGTAGGAAGCACTTGGGTAAACTTTAGGTGTGACTTTATTGATACAACTGGTTTTAAGAAAAATTTTTTCACAGGGCTTTGCCACCTGACCAGTCATGTTAAAGACTGTTAAATAGTGATTGTTATCAACAAATATTTTGGGTTGTTTTACCTGCATCTCCGCCAGATGCTCACTTGTTGTTCAGTCACTCAGTCATATCTGACTCTTTGTGACCCCATGGACTACAGCACGCCAGGCTTCCCTGTCCTTCACCATCTCCTAGAGCTTCCTCAAACTCATGTCCATTGAGTCAGTGAGGTTAGCAAAAACTATCTCCTTCTGAATCAAGGAAGTGACCTCTTGCTTTGCTTTGTTAACCAGGGGTTTATATTTGTTTGTTTTTTCTGCTTCCCTTTAGCTTGCAAAATCGGATATTACAAGGCCCTCTCCACGGATGCCGCCTGTGCCAAGTGCCCGCCACACAGCTACTCCGTCTGGGAAGGCGCCACGTCGTGTACCTGTGACCAAGGCTTCTTCAGAGCGGACAATGATGCCGCCTCCATGCCCTGCACCCGTAAGTTATACACTCATCTCCTTTGTCTTGGATGCCAACAGCTTCCGTTACCATCACTGGGGCACTTGTCAGCTTTTCTCCCAGGATAACGGTGCAGGGGAGCAAATGAAATCAAATGTGCTTTTCTCACTCAGAGCAGGAGAAATGCTTAGGAAAAGAATGGCTCATTCTCACTGAGTTTGTTGCCTTCAGAACGCACAGCTGCCGACAGACTAGTTTTTATAGCAGAGGTGGTATATTCAGGGGTTGTGTGACAGTGTAATTAGAGCTGAGATGGGAATTTATAAACAGTTTTAACATGTCATCATGGATTCTTGGGAAGTTTGACAGCTGCAGGGGAAACGGGTAGAGGATGGGATCACGTGTGGGCAGGTGGTTTCAGTTCTGGTTGCTGACCTCATGGCTTGTGATGTCATTTCCCTTCACTGCTTTTCTTTTTCCTCATAGTTTTGTGTTCATCACATTTAGGCCTGGATCCTTGTGCATGCTTGTTGAATGATGGGCACTGAGCACACGCTAGGGTAAGGAAGGAACAGGGTTGGCACCTTGGGATGCCAGGGAACAGAGAACTCTTTCTCACACTTTATATGGACAGTGGTCCTAAAGGTTACTATTGCTTTCATTCACACTCTGGGATTCATAAATCCTGCAATGGCTATGACCTTGACCAGAAGAGGGAGCGGTGGACCTGGGTGCCCTTGTGTTCTCATTGGCCAAGTCTGTGTTTGAAGGATCAGAACCCAGTGGCCAGGCACAGAGGCTCTGCACAGGTTTGGGATTTGTTTCCCAGCCCACTGTTTAGTACCCAGGTGACTGCTGGAGCCTTTTAAGTCTCAGTCTCCTCATCTGTCAGATGGACTAATAATAGTACCTCCTTCACGGTTGCTCCTACTCAACACCTTCACGTCGTTTACATACTGTGTAAAATGCATAAAATCATGCCATTTGATAGATTTTAGCTTTTACTATCACTAAGACTTCCATTATTTTGTTTCTTAACTACCATATATTCTACCTTGGCTGGCCTGGAAATAAGGCCAGGAGACAGGAAGACAGGAGTATTTTCTGGTTTGGAGGCATTTGGGTCAGTGGTGGGGGCATTTTCTTGCCCAATCAAGGACCACCTTTAAAAGGAGCAGGTGGAGAAACTTCAGGGCAGTCCCAAATTTGTGCTAAAATTGCCCTACCTTCAGGAGTTCCTTTCATAACCAGAGATGATCATAATTATAATCATGATAACAGCAACCTTTTTATCATCACATCCAGGTAATGTATTAGACACTTTCCATTAACCTTATCATAGGGCTCACAAGATAACAAATATATGAGATAGATATTATCTTCATTTTAGAGAGTAACTGCCAGCGCCAGTGTCCACCCCAGCCGAGTGCTGGCTCTGCAAGACCAAAAGACTCTTGAGGAGTTTCTGTTTATTTGGAGGCATGCTTACCCCTCCCCCAGCTCAAGCACAGACTTCCAGAAGGAAGTTTATTAGGGCCAGCCTTAGGTGTAAGCACAACTGGGCAAAGATTTCCTCATCTTCTTTTTCTGTTCCTTCCATAGACTACCTGCTTCCCCTGGATGCCAGGTCAATTTGATATGCTCAAGTCCCAGCCTTTTTCTTTTCCAATCTAAATATTCTTCTTTAATGTTCCATTGTGTGAGATTAGCTTAATAATAAACCCTCCTCCATCTCCAGTTGATTCTCCAGTGATTCTCCAGTTGTGATTTTAGGTCACAGTAGCAACCTCAAAGGGAAACTCTGTGGGCCAACAGTGTGCTAATTGCCCTCAATTTGCGTCATGCAGCTCAACTCCTACTTTTCAAACAGATAAAGTCTTTCTCTAGGCCAGGGCTTGACTGTGTCATGAACCTCATAAAATTCTCCTCTGATGGCAAGACAACCTGGCTTTTTCTCCCAGGTGTTTTTAGTCTTATGATTCTGATCTGTTTTCTAGCATCTTAGGGGACCATGGGCCAATCACTTAATTCCTGCAGCTTGCCATGTGGGAGTTTAGGGAGACCCCGAAAGTTGGTACATGCCTGAGTTACTGGCACATTTGCCATATGTGTACAAGTGGTTTCTGAACCCTTGAAATTTTATGTTTTTGTAGGAATTAAATTGACAGCTTTAAGTTAAACTATGCAAATAAGAAAAAGAAAATATTGATGTTAGCCTGTGGGTAGACGTGAAAGTTTTAACACTAAAGTAACTTTTGCATTTTTCAGAGACTGTTTTCAACAATGAAAGAAAGATGGCTTTTTGTGTCATTGATAAGAGACCCATGAAAGTACCAAAGCAACATATGATCCTCTGACACTTTCCTAACGGGATCCTTGCATTTATTTCATCTCTGACTCTGAGTTAAGAGGAAACATGGTACTGATGTTAACACCACATACTTGCAAGGCTATTTAATCTCTTCAAGCCCCAGTTTCAGTTCAGTTCAGTTGCTCAGTCATGTCTGACCCTTTGCGACCCCTTGGGCTGTAGCACACCAGGCTTCCCTGTCCATCACCAACTTCTGGAGCTTGCTCAAATTCATGTCCATTGAGTTGGTGATGCCATCCAACCATCTCATTTTCTGTCATCCCCTCCTCCTCCCACCTTCAATCTTTCCCAGCATCAGGGTCTTTTCCAGTGAGTCAGTTCTTTGCATCAGGTGGCCAAAGTACTGGAGTTTCAGCTTCAGCATCAGCCCTTCCAATGAATATTCAGGACTGATTCTTTTAGGATTGACTGGTTTGATCTTCTTGCAGTCCAAGGGACTCTCAAGAGTCTTCTCCAACATCACAGTTCAAAAGCATCAATTCTTCAACGCTCAGGTTTCTTTATGGTATGATTCTCACATCCATACATGATGTGATGGATCATGGAAAAAGCCATACTGGAAAAGCCATAGCTTTGACTGGATGGACCTTTGTTGGCAAAGTAATGTCTCTGCTTTTTAATATGCTATCTAGATTGGTCATAACTTTTCCTCCAAGGAGCAAGCATCTTTTAATTTCATGGCTGCAGTCACCATCTGCAGTGATTTTGGAGCCCAAGAAAATAAAGTCTGTCATTGTTTCCGTTGTTTCCCCATCTATTTGCCATGAAGTGACGGGACCGGATGCTAGGATCTTCGTTTTTTGAATGTTGAGTTTCAAGCCAGTGTCAGAGGGCAGACAAAATGAAAGCCCCATTTTACTTATCTGTAAAATGGGATTCTCACTAACTACCTGTGGAGTCATTTTAAAAATTAAATAAGAAGATATTTGGAAAAGTCTGGCACAAGGTAGGGATCTAATAAATGTTTGTTCTTTTCTTTTATTCCCAGCTGGTCACTCCCTTCTCCAAACTACCTCCACAGCAGATGGCCCATGCATCTCATTGCCCCTCTAACGAGATTTTCTAACTTGACTACAGTATTAAGCTACCAATGGCTGTACCATACTCCAGAAGTCCTGGGAATTAGGACTCAGACATCAGCTCAGTTCAATTCAGTCACTCAGTCGTGTCCAATTCTTTGCGACCCCATGAATTGCAGCATGCCAGGCCTCCCTGTCCATCACCAACTCCCGGAGTCTACCCAAACCCATGTTCATTGAGTCAGTGATGCCATCCAGCCGTCTCATCCTCTGTTGTCCCCTTCTCCTCCTGCCCTCAATCCCTCCCAGTATTAGGGTCTTTTCCAATGAGTCAACTCTTCTCATGAGGTGGCCAAAGTATTGCAGTTTCAGGTTTAGCATCAGTCCTTCCAATGAACACCCAGGACTGATCTCCTTTAGGATGGACTGGTTGGATCTCCTTGTAGTCCAAGGGACTCTCAAGAGTCTTCTCCAACACCACAGTTCAAAAGCATCAATTTTTCGGTGCTCAGCTTTCTTCACCATCCAACTCTCACATCCATACATGACTACTGGAAAAACCATAGCCTTGCTTTTAAATATGCTATCTAGGTTGGTCATAACTTTCCTTCCAAGGAATAAGCGTCTTTTAATTTCATGGCTGCAGTCACCATCTGCAGTGATTTTGGAGCCCCCAAAAATAAAGTCTGACACTGGTTCCACTGTTTCCCCATCTATTTCCCCTGAAGTGATGGGATCAGATGCCATGATCTTACATCAGTATTTTCAAAAGTTGCCCTCTTCATTCTACCATACAGACAAGGTTGAGACCACTCCTCTACAAAGTTAAAATTTTAAGTTTTTTTTTTTTAATTTGATAAATATTAACTGCACAAAAAACTCTTAAGATTCTTTGAGATATGGCTAATCTGCGAAGTGATCATATTTTGCTAATGGATAGACTAGTGAATTAACCAGCAGAATTAGAATCCATTCTGGCCTGTGGCTCTTCCTCCAGATTTCTCCCATCCTGGTGAATAGTGGACCTACATTGTCCAACATATTAGCCACTAGGCACATGTGGCTATTTTAATTGGCACATTGCAAAGACTCAATAGCTACATGTGGTGAGCACACTGAATGGCACTGCTAGAAAATATTTCTGCCATCACAGAAAGTTCCATTGGACAGACAGTATGGTAGCAGATTTTTCAATAGAGAAGACAGTGGGAGTTTCTCAGAGAACCTTTTGTTCAAATAACCCATAAAATGAAGCCATTCCCCTTTGCCCCACCCCCAGCTTTATTGGCTTCTCTTGACAAGATGTGGGGATGGAAAGGAACATAAACATCAAGGATCCTTTCAAAGTGATTCCAGCCTCTAATCAGCTCTTCCCAGTTGGTTAAGCCAGGTGACAAACCCAATTCCCTTGCGCTGACAGCCATGGTAATCAGGGACCTTCTTTGTTCATTATGCTGTCTTTAACCCCAACATTCTTATGCAGCCCTGCGTTTAGTGATCGCTCACTGTGACGGCACACTAATGAAGAAATAAAACACACTCTCTGAGACTCATTCTTCTAGCCAAAGAGAGAGACTGCTCCACTGGCTTGTAAAATCAGGTTTTTGTTCACTTGGCGAATGATTAGACCAGGTGAATACAAGTCGCATTGGCTAATTTAGGAGGAAATGCCTAAGACGTTCTTCACACCATCAGCATTGCTGGAAAACTTCAGAGAATTTAATGGCGAATAAAATTTATCTCTTGGAGGACTTTTTGGCTGGAGCCTCTCGTTAGGTGGACATAAATGGCTATGAGTGAGATAGGCAGGGTTTCAATGAGGCATCATATAATTCAAGAAAATAATCCATACCCATTAGAACAGAGAGTTTTGACAATGCTTCTTAAAGGTGAATTTGCACAGAAATCATGTGACATCACGTAGGGATTGGTTGGAGAGGTCAGGTCTGAGATTCTGCATTTCTCACAAGTCTTCAGATGCTGCTGTTGCACTGGACTGTCTTTGTTTTGTTGTTTAGTCACTGAGTCGTGTCCGACCTTTGGGGACCCCATAGACTGTAGCTTGCCGGGCTGCTCTGTCCATAGAATTCTCCAGGCAAGAATACTGGAGTGAGTTGCCATTTCCTTCTCCACGGGATCTTCCTGACCCAGGGATAGAACCCAAGTCTCCTGCAATGACAGACAGATTCTTTACCATTTAGCCACCCGGGGAGCCTGGACCATCTTTAGGCAGTAGGAATTTAGAGCCTCCCTGATGGATGGCACATGATGGAAGGTGTGCTCTTCAATGGCACTTACAGGCCATTTCTTTAGTTCAGTGTTAGCTCTAGTGGAGATATTTCAAAGGTTATGAGCATTCTCCCTTAATGGAAACTGAGTACTTACTTTGTCCCTCAGATGAAGAAAATCTCCTGGTTTGGAGTTGCATAAATACAGGCACTATAGTCTCCATAGGTTACTAGGTTACAGCCAAAGAGTGGAAATGTCAGTGTTCTCAGACACATGTATCAGTTAAAAAGTCGACAGGGTTTTTGGTGACTTTGCCAGCAAGACAGACACTCAGACCTCCATACATACAAGGATGCCATCTAAGCTGATGAAGGGGTTTTGATTTCATGAATCATTTCTTAGAAGAAATTTCAATATGATTTTTAAAAATTGAAGTATAGTTGATTTACAGTGTTTTAGGTGTACAACAAAGTGACTCGGTTATATATCTATATTTCTTTTCAGATTCCTTTCCATTGTGAGTTTTTACAAGATACTGAATATAGTTCCCAGTGCTATGTTGTAGGCCCCTCTTGTTTATCTATTTTATGTATAGTCATGTGTATCTGTTAATTCCAAATTCACAATTTATCCTTCCCCCCATCCTTTCCCCTTTGGTAACCATAAATTTGATTTCTATGTCTGTGATTCTATTTCTGTTTTGTAAATAAGTTCATTTGTATCATTTTTTTTTTAAAATATATATTTATTTATTTGACTGCATGAGGTCTTAGTTACAGAGACTTAGTTACAGCACATGGGATCTTGTTCCCTGACCAGGGTTTGAACCCGGGCCCCCTGCATTGGAAGCAGAGAGTCTTAGCCACTGAACCACCAGGGAAGTCCCCCATTTGTATCATTTTTTAAGATCCACATGTAAATGGTATTATATAATATCTCTCTCTGACTTACTTCACTTAGTATGATAATCTCGGGTCTATCCATGCTGCTGCAAATGGGATTTTGTTCTTTTTTATGGCTAATATTCCATTTAAATATGTCTGTGTATATATACACACACATATACACAAGCACATATCTTTATCTGTTCATCTGTTTTCTTATCTTGGCTATTGTAAATAGTGCTTCTAGGAACATTGGGGTGCATGTATTATAACTTTTCAACTTAAGAGTTTCCATCTTTTCTGGATATATGCCCAGAAGTGGGATTGCTGGATCATGCGACAACTCTATTTTTAGTTTTTTAAGGAACCACCATACTTTTCTCCATAGTGACTTCACCAATTTCCATTCCCACCAACAGTGCAAGAGGATTCCCTTTTCTCCACACCCTCTCCAGCATTTACTATTTGTAGATGTTTTAATGATGGCCATTCTGACCAATAAGTGTGATTTCTGTCAATGAGATTAATGTCCTTTAACTCTGCTGATCAGCAACCCCTCCCCTCCAGATCTCTTTTCCTTTCTCTGTATCTTTCCTTGTAGTCAGAAATGTAGTCTGGTAATCAGCAGTGCTCTGAGACCGGTGCAGGACCGTGATGTCTTAGTCATTCAGTTGCTTGTTCAGTGATTCTAGTGAGTCTTCTTTTCCCTCTTTGGAAGACCAAACCAATATTAGATTTAAGGTAACTTTCTGATCCTTTTCTGTGTTTCAAAAGGTATTGAAAAAACGCCTTATAGCAGAAGCAGATTGGCTTTGTGTATCTAGAACAAAATAACTAATTTGTCATTTTGCCTCTTTGACTTCTGAGCACCATTACTGGAGTGGTTTTCCGTCCTTTTCAATTGGAAATCTGTTCTTGTGTTGTGGATTCTTCTTTATTTAACTTGTTTGATGAAACTTATTAGGGCCTCGTGACTAGGGGCAAACCCACTCCAGCACTCTTGCCTGGAATATCCCATGGACGGAGGAACCTGGTAGGCGACAGTCCATGGGGTTGCAAAGAGTCGGACACCACTGAGCGACTTCACTTATTTTAGATTGCCAACACAAAGGGCCTTCACGAATCTCTCTGTAAGTGAACACCCTTGAATAATTCAATCAGCTATGCCAAACAAACAAAGAGTGATTGATTGATACTTAGATATGGCCTAAAATATTCCAAAATTACAGCTTTCAAGACAATTTGTACTAGAGGAGCTTAGTGCTAATGAGGGCAAATTTATCAAGATCTATGAGGAAAGGTCTTGATTAGAGAAAGCTTTCTGTAGGTATAGGTTATCAAGAAATTGAAACTGCCCAGCTCCAAGCAGCAAAATACCACTTACTCTATCTTTACATTTGCCTTTTCTAATTGAATTTATTGCACCACTGTATTTCCTCCAGAAAGTGTATTGTTTTAAAATTACCATTTCAGTTCTATTAGTCAAAGCCCCTCACTTCTAATGCTTTCTGACAGTTATCAACATAATGAACCATAATGAAATGATGAGCAATCTTCAGTGGAAACCCAATGTGGATCCCAGTGGTGCTGTGTGACTGTGCTGTTAACATTTGAATGCAAATTAAAATAACATCGTCCTTACTTGTTTCCAAGGTCAGGAGAAGAGAGATTTTTTTTTTAAGTGCTTTAATTTTGGAAATCTCATATCCATTTTCAAGCAAGCCCTTGAAGGTTCCACTGATGTTCAGTTCAGTTCTCTACCCCCAAAGATTTACACGCTCACATCCGGCTAAGGGATGTGTGGAAGGGTGTCTAACACAAAGCTTTGATGTTATAAACCATAGGATAAAATGTAACCTTTGGTTTCAAGTAAAGTACATTTTCCCCCACCCCAAAGCATATTTCTTTTTGCTTTAGAATTGCAAGTAACTGATAATATAATGATGGGAAGAAGATTTATGTGAAATCGATAAATGAGAGTGCAGTTAGTTCTGGTGACAGATCAGTTAGTAGCAGAGTGAGAATAAAGGCCAAATATTCCTAAAGTTTTGTCCATGAAAGTGTTTCAGAAGATCCATTGGTTGATCCCTAACCATTTCACATTTTATTATCCATGTAATCATTTTTTTTAGAACATATTTTTATGAAAATTCTTGAATCTAAGATTTGGTTATTTCATGTCATTGATCAAATTTGCAGTATTAGAGTGCAGTTTCATGCTACATTTCATTTGTCATAGGACAAAAATGCAAATTAAGACATCAATTCCCCTCATTGCCAGGTCATGAGACATGGTTTTCAAGGCAGAACATATGGTCCAATGCCTGTTAAGCCAGTTGATAGGCCAACAAATGTGTCTGTCCTCTGGACCATAAAAGCTGGTCAAAGCAACCAAAGACATTTTCATGATTCAGATGCAACCTTCCATCCATTCCACTTCTAGACTTATTCTTTAGTTAGAGCTTTAGTTCAAAGTCTGATATCAGTTAGTGAGTAAACTACATCTTTGTTTCTTCCTTTTGGGTTACCTTGTAGCATTTTGACTGTGAATAGGAAAAATTACCTCTAAAGAAATTAAGTGTATAACTCTTGTCTAAAGACAAGGATATGGGGTGGGTGGTGGTGGGGAGGAGAAGTACCAAGTGTGCTTAATGGAAAGCACTAGATGGACTGCAGGCTGATCACTTGCCATTTGGTAAAATTTTAAAAGTTCTAGGGTATTTAAGGAAGATCAGATATCATCTTGAATTATTTTTTGAAAATGCTCTTTTAGCCTCCATCTTATCCTCCAACCTACTTCTAGTTTTATACAGATAAGTAGTCCATTGTGGACATTTTATCAGGATTAATAGTACATTGTAAATTCAGCTGGGAAATGCAGACATTTGAGGGACAGGATTGTGAGCCCAAGTGAAAGACGACTCAACTGCCAGCATCATTTAGCCAGGTTATTACAATTTTTCCACCACCATGAATAATTAAGAATGGCTTGTTATCACCCAAGCCCTGTCATTTCTGGGTAGCATTTTTGACACTACTCATGGAAGTCATACCCTGGCTGTGCACAGCGTGCTTCTGTGAAACAAGGTCAATTAGACACTTTCCTGAGATCCCCTGGGGTGAGAAGTGAATACCTTCTCTGCTATCAGCATTGTTGATTTTGCCGTCATAGCTGACTCTTGTTCTACAAGCCATCTACAGCTTGGCAGAAGATGGACCGAAGGGAGAGCCCTGTTGCATGGGTAGAATTGCCCCCCACCCTCCTGTGACCTGCCATCCAGGAAAGAGCCTTTAATAAAAACCCCTGCTCTGGACTGGAATGTAGGAACCAGGCAGAGGACACATCTCAGCTAAGACCAGAGCACCTGGAAGAAAGTAATGCCAGCGAACGTCAGCCTGAAGGGCAGAACAGCCAGGAGAAACATGAGAGGTCCCAGCTGCATCCACAGGGAATGCGTAGATATGCTTCATTTTTTTCCTTTGGATTGTGCATATCTCTGGGAAGGGGATCATTTTAGCCTTTGAATCAGGCTTTCTGATCCTATCATCGCATGTTATCAACTGGGAGAATCTGGGTGAGTTGCTTCACTTCTCCTATCTTAGTTTTTGCTCATCAGATTGCTGCATGTAACACATACTTTTCTACCAGATGTGATTATGGGGAGCAAAGGAGATTAAGTTTGAGAAAGAACTTTGCAAGAGATGAATTCACAGTCTAGCTAATTCTAAAGTAAAATATTCATGCTTTTTTTAAAAATTACTTTTCGTGGGCTTCCTTATTGTGACTTCTTTCTGGATAACTGCGAGTTGACTGCATAGAGCACTTCAGCCATAAACTAGTATCTTAGAGAAAATTCAACCACAGTTAACCTGGTAAACAAAAAGCAAACAGTTCCTGGGTGTAGAATGGAAAAAAAAAAAATACTAGATATACTGAAAAAATAAGTGGTAGCAAAATTTCAGTAAGGAGTGACCTCAACTGGGAACCCAAGATTTTTTGGGGACAGCAATAAAGGATTGATGTGTTTGCAAGACTCAGATTTTTAATAATGGGCCATTCTGCTTTGGCTCTAGCTGTTGTTAAATGCATAAACTGCTGTGATAAAAGGTTATGCCCTGTGCCTACATTTCAGAAGAGGTGTCCCAGCAGCCGTCTTCATGTAAACTCACCCACGGCAGAAAAGGCTGAGAGAAGGCAATTAGCAGTGACAACGTATACAGCTGTCAGGGAGGATGCACGACTTTGTTTGAGTCACAACTTACACACCCCAACTGTTTATTCTGCCTTATAACCTGTCTTGCAGCTGGAGAGAGATTAACAAAGGCTGATCTGAAGGGTTGGAGGGTTTTACAGCTAAGGCACTGAAGTCTTATTGACCGTCCAAAAGTTGTCCGTGATTAATGAAGCCTTATGGGACTCAAGACCCAAGGCGCCTCTTCCTCAGAAGCCCTGTCTTGCACTGGTTGCCTCGGTGTATCAGAAGGGTGACAGGAGCGCTTCAAGAAATTGATCACTTAGGAATTGCATTTCTGTCTGTGCTCTGGGAGAATGTTTCTTTCCGTATGCGGAATTAATTTCATGACACAGGCATTGAATTTTCATAGCCTTCATGCGGTTCTTCAAGCAAGAATACTGAAGTGGCTTGCCATTCCCTTCTCCAGTGGACCATGTTTTGTCAGAACTCTCCACCATAACCTCCACCGTCTTGGATGGCCCTGCACAACGGCATGGCTCATAGCTTCATTGAGTTCCACAAAGCTGTGATCCATGTTATCATTTTGGTTGGCTTTTTGTGATTGTGGCTGAGCACCGAAGAATTGTTGCTTACTAATTGTGGTGTTGGTGATGGACAGGGAGGCCTGGTGTGCTGCGGTTCATGGGGTCGCAGAGAGTCGAACATGACTGAGCAACTGAACTGAACTGAATTGTGGTGTTGGAGAAGACTCTTTAAAAGAGTCCCTTGGATTGCAAGGAGATCAAACCAGTCCATCCTAAAGGAAATCAGTCCTGGATATTCATTGGAAAGACTGATGCTGAAGCTGAGGCTCTAATACTTTGGCCACCTGATGCGAAGAACTGGATTATTGAAAAAAAAAAAAACTCTGATTCTGGGCAAGATTGAGGGCAGATGAAGAAGGAAGCAACAGAGAATGAGATGGTTAGACGCCATCACCGACTCAAGGGGCATGAGTTTGAGCAAACTTTGGGAAATAGTGATGGACAGGGAACCCTGGAATGCTACAGTGCATGGGGTCATAGAGTTGGACATGATTGAGTGACTGAACAACAACACTGAATTTTAAAATGGTGATTAAAAATCAGTTCAGTATGAAAAGTCTATGATAGATTTGGAAATTGCTTTATACGAGAGCCTGGCTCCTTTGATGTCCAGGCATCTATCTGCAAGCCCTGGTTGTGGCCTTTAAAAAAAAAACCTTTTAGCACATGATTGCCTTTTTTTCTTCATCAGCTTTTGTGATGTGATATGTCTGAGTGCCATGGTGGTGACGCTTCTGAGGACTGAGCTGCACTGAGCTTAAGGAATCATCATTCATTCATTTATTTGTTCAGCAGATTCTCCATAAGCACCTACTACACCTTTGGTTTCTTTCTAAGGGCTGGAGGACTCTGACAAATCAGAAAAAAAGACTGTTGTTCTCATGGAGCTGTAATGGGAATATAAATGATACACAAGATAATGTAAAATTCTTACAAGAAAGAGGGGGAAAAAGGAGCATATCATAGGGTAAAACAGAGGAAAGGGAAGGATTTCACATTGCAGGGGGTGGTCAGGACCAAGGAGCCGAGATTTGAGCTGAGACCCAGGGTGCAAGGAAGAAGCCAGGGGACAGAATTTCAGGCACAGCTACCAAGTCTAAAGACTTTGAGTTGCGTGTTTAAAATTTTGCTAACAGTGTGAGTTTTTAAGATGACTTATTTTAAACCTCTTGGTCCTGGAGTCTGTTGGCATTTTATTTTCAGTTGTTGTAAGAAACAGAAATTTCAGGTTTTTGTGGCATATTACGCCATGTGTCCATATAGATTTAAATACTTCAGCTGGACCTACTTTTTTTTTTTTTTTAAGATTTTTGATGTGGACCGTTTTCTCAAGTCTTTATTGAATTTGTTGCAATATTGCTTCTGTTTTTATGTTTTGTTTTGTTTTTTTTGTCATGAGACACGTGGGATCCTACCTTCCTAACCAGGAATCAAACCCACATGCCTTTACCACTGAACTGCCAGGCCAGAGAGGTCCCTGGCAGAACATACTTTTAAATGCATTTCTCAAAGCAGGTGTCCATCTATTGCTGAAATTTCAGTTTTCTGAAGTGAAATTTCAGAATAAAGAAGTGAATTTTACCTTACTTGTGACTTTGGAGTAAGGTATGTAAGGTGCCCAGCGGCAGTTACTCTGACCTGGACTTTCCATGGGATGGTTTACACCAAATGCCTAGTTCACACTGGAGGCATTTTTTGGCTTTGGGTTTAGTGTTGGCTGACCCTTTTTGAATGATTTTATTAAGGCTCCTATAGACTTCATGTGAATGTCTAAACATCACGTTGTCCTAAACAGTCTACTTTAAATCCTGGCATAAGCCATCAAACATATTTTCTAAACTACTCAGGAATTTCACTCAGGAATTTCTAATCCATAAAGAGGGAAGAATTATGTTTTGTGGAATTACTAGAATTTTCTTTGATGCTTGGAATATTGCCCTTCTTAAATGTCACATTCACTTAATTCCTCTAGATAGTGTGAAAGCTTGTCTTTTCCCAGAGGAAAGTATGTGGTAGGTTAAGGAAGATCAAAATTTCTTTTATGATGTAACATGATATGATGCAGTAGTCCTTTGCTTCTCCTGTAATTTGGCTCTGGTTCCTTGGGAACTTCACGCTGTCAAACTCCTGTCAGCTGAATGCAAGTTGACATCCCACTAGAAAATAATAATTACCCATTGTAGCACCTTCCACCAGTACCTGCTGTGTGATACAGAAAGTATTTCACACCAGCGAAGCAAATGGATGCTCATTAAATTTATCCACAGTGGCAAGACGTACAGGGGCCATTGCTTTTAGAGCAATGAGAAAACCAAAACATAAGCCATAATATATACTGTATTTTATTCCTTTGTTAGTCATAAAATATAAGTGTAACTTGGACTTTAGAAGCCACAGTTGTTATCTGACTTGTGCGTGCATATGAGCTCAATTGCTCAGTTGTGTCTGATTCTTTGCGACCCCATGGACTATAGCTTACCAGGCTCCTCTGTCCATGGGATTCTACATGCAAGAATACTGGAGTGAGTTGCCATTTCCTCCTCCAGGGGATCTTCTTGACCCAGGCATCAAACTCATGTATCTTATGCCTCCTGCATTGGTAGGTGGGTTCTTTATCACTAGCACGGTCTTATACAGGGAGGCCCTGTATAAGTGTGTAAATCATGGGTGCAACCTCCCTAGATTAGTTCAGAGTATGTTTGAAGTCCCTAGAATTCTATGCAAAATCATTAGTGATAATCTTTCTAGGAAGAGGCTATTTGCTCCCATCAAGTTCTCTGTAGCAGGGCTTGGTAAACTGTGGCCTGAAAATCAAATTCAACTGCCCTTGTTTTTGCAAATAAAATTTTCTTGGAACATAGTCATACCCATTTTTTAGGTATTGTCTGTGGTTGCTTTCAAGGAGCCATGCAGAGTTGAACATTTGCCAGAGATACCGTAAAGCCCATAAAGCCTAAAATATTGACTGTCTATCTGACCCTTCAGAGAAGCTTGTTGAACATTGTTATAAAGGGTTAGTAAGTTAAGGATTATTGCATTTGACTTTTGGTTCTGTTAGTTCAACTATTACACATGTGACTAAATTATTTTAAAAATGTGAAAGGCGTTCTAAACATGAGAACTTTGAAATAACTAAGCATGCCAGACCCATTCTTTGATGAAGAAAGATAGAAACTTAGGCTTGTATGTGACTATTAAGCAGGTTTTACAAAAAGAACCAAAAATATAAAGAAAGGGCATTTATTATCCCTTTAATATGCTTCAGTACTTGATTGATTTGTATTTAAAATTGTCTTAATTTTGCTTGTAAAAGTAAAGTTGAAAGAAAAAAAAATAATTCTATAAAAGCTAATAAGCAAAAGGCCCATAAAATTAACTTGCTTCAGACATAAAGTTTTCCGTAGTTCCTTGCTTGAAGAAATCATCAGCTGAAATCAAGATTGAAAAAGAAAGGTCATAAAAAACAATGCAAATTTACAAAGCTTCGATTGACAGAGCCCACATTTTAAATTTCCAGTCATACTGGCTGGTTATGGAGCTATAAAAACAAGAAGAGGACAGGATGCTTACATTTCCATCCTCCTGAGGCTCACATTATCCATATTTAACTTTCTGTAGTCTCTTCCTTCCCGCTTTGATTCCATGCCCCTTCCCTAAACTATCCAGGGAGGTATCACAATGAATCAGAATATTTCTTTTTCTTCCTTCTTCTAGAGTAAGTAAGTAAAACTGGACACAGTAGGTATTTCTTGAATAATTGCATGGCTCTACAATCCCTCCCAACAGATTTCACCACCTCTATATGACGCATAGCCCATCCCACTTGTTCAGAGTGTTTTTAAATTGTAGCAAAGAGGAACTGGAATTAAACTAGCTACATTGAGATGCTCCATTACAGGGCTTAATGGTAATGAATCTGTATGTGAAAAGCCGGCTAATACAGGCTTAGCTCAGAAAAGCCTGTATTAATTCACAGGCTTAAAATAGCATTGTAGGTGGAGGGCCAGAAGATGCGTTAGAGGACCTTGTTTCCAGCTAGTCATTCATGACTTCTCAAACAGCTATTGAGCTTGCTCTGAACTAGGGGTCATAGGAGACACCAGGAAATGATGAAGACATCAATTCTTCTATCATGCAAACTGTAATAGATACACATATCAAATGTATGTTTGGTTCAGTTCAGTGCAGTCACTCAGTCATGTCCGACCCTTTGTGACCCCATGAACCACAGCACGCCAGGCCTCCCTGTCCATCACCAACTCCTGGAGTCCACCCAAACCCATGTCCATTGAGTTGGTGAAGCCATCCATCCATCTCGTCCTCTGTCATCCCCTTCTCCTCCTGCCCTCAATTTTTCTCAGCATCAGGGTCTTTTCAAATGAGTCAGCTCTTTGTATCAGGTGGCCAAATTACTGCAGTTTCAGCTTCAACATCAGTCCTTCCAGTGAACACCCAGGACTGATCTCCTTTAGGATGGACTGGTTGGATCTCCTTATAGTCCAAGGGATTCTCAAAGAGTCTTCTCCAACACCACAGTTCAAAAGCATCAATTCTTTGGTGCTCAGCTTTCTTCACCATCCAACTCTCACATCCATACATGACCACTGGAAAAACCATAGCCTTGACTAGACAGACCTTTGTTGACAAAGTAATGTCTCTACTTTTTAATATGCTCTCTAGATTGGTCATAATTTTCCTTCTAAGGAGTAAGCATCTTTTAATTTCATGGCTGCAGTCACCATCTGCAGTGATTTTGGAGCTCAGAAAAGAAATGCAAAAAGGCACAATGATTGTCTGAGGAGGCCTTACAAAGAGCTGTGAAAAGAAGAGAAGCAAAAGGCAAAGGAGAAAAGGAAAGATACACCCATTTGAATGTAAAGTTCCAAAGAATAGCAAGGAGAGAAAAGTAAGCCTTCCCCAGTGATCAATCCAAAGACATAGAGGAAATCAATAGAATCGGAAAGACTAGAGATCTCTTCAAGAAAATTAGAGATACCAAGGGAACATTTCATGCAAAGATGGGCACAATAAAGGACAGAAATGTTATGGACATAACAGAAATAGAAGATACCAAGAAGAGGCGGCAAGAATACACCGAAGAACTATACAAAAAAGATCTTAACAACCCAGATAATCATGATGGTGTGATCACTCACCAGAGCCAGACATCCTGGAATGTGAAGTCAAGCAGGCCTTAGGAAGCATCACTATGAACAAAGCTAGTGGAGGTGATGGAATTCCAGTTGAGGTATTTCAGATCCTAAAACATGATGCTATGGAAGTGCTGCACTCAATATTCCAGCAAATTTGGAAAACTCATCAGTGGCCGCAGGACTGGAAAAAGTCAGTGTTCATTCCAATCCCAGAGAAAGACAATGCCAAAGAATGCTCAAACTACTGCACAATTGCAC
The DNA here is from genome assembly GCF_019320065.1 of Cervus canadensis. Classification (NCBI taxonomy): domain Eukaryota; kingdom Metazoa; phylum Chordata; class Mammalia; order Artiodactyla; family Cervidae; genus Cervus; species Cervus canadensis. The sequence continues at coordinate 25,313,310 of NC_057409.1, forward strand.
GTATCTTACACACTCCTGCTGCTGCTGCTAAGCCGCTTCAGTCGTGTCTGACTGTGTGTGACCCCATAGACAGCAGCCCACCAGGCTGCCCCGTCCCTGGGATTCTCCAGGCAAGAACACTGGAGTGGGTTGCCATTTCCTTCTCCAGTGCATGAAAGTGAAAACTGAAAGTGAAGTCACTCAGTCGTGTCTGATTCTTAGCAACCCCATGGACTGCAGCCTACCAGACTCCTCCGTCCATGGGATTTTCCAGGCAAGAGTGCTGGAGTGGGGTGCCATTGCCTTCTCCGTATCTCACACAATAGTGCCCATTATTGGTGGCTTAGATGGTAAAAGCGTCTGCCTACAATGCGGAAGACCGGGGTTCAATCCCTGGGTCAGGAAGATCCCCTGGAGAAGGAAATGGCAACCCGCTCCAGTATTCTTGCCTGAAAAATCCCATGGATAGAGGAGCTTGGTAGGCTACAGTACATGGGGCTCCAAAGAGTTGGACACGACTGAGCGACTTCATACTTTCACACACTAGCAAAGTAATTCTCAAAATTCTCCAAGCCAGGCTTCAACAGTATGTGAACTGTGAACTTCCAGATGTTCAGCTGGAGTTAGAAAAGGCAGAGGAACCAGAGATCAAATTGCCAACATCCATTGGATCATGGAAAAAAGCAAGAGAGTTCCAAAAAACATCTACTTCTGCTTTATTGACTATGCCAAAGCCTTTGACTGTGTGGATCACAATAAACTGTGGAAAATTCTGAAAGAGATGGGAATACCAGACCACCCGACCTGACTCCTGAGAAATCTGTACAGAGGTCAGGAAGCAGCAGTTAGAACTGGACATGGAACAACAGACTGGTTCCAAATAAGTAAAGGAGTACGTCAAGGTTGTATATTGTCACCCTGCTTATTTAACTTATATGCAGAGAACATCATGAGAAACGCTGGGCTGAATGAAGCACAAGCTGGAGTCAGGATTACTGGAAGAAATATCAGTAACCTCAGATATGCAGATGACACCACCCTTATGGCAGAAAGTGAAGAGGAACTAAATAGCCTCTTGATGAAAGTGAAAGAGGAGAGTGAAAAAGTTGGCTTAAAATTCAACATTCAGAAAACTAAGATCATGGCATCCAGTCCATCACTTCATGGCAAATAGATGGGGAAACAGTAGCAGACTTTATTTTTCTGGGCTCCAAAATCACGGCAGGTGGTGACTGCAGCCATGAAATTAAAAGACACTTGCTTCTTGGAAGAAAAGTTATGACCAACCTAGACAGTATATTAAAAAGCAGAGACATTACTTTGCCAACAAAGGTCCATCCAGTCAAAGCTATGGCTTTTCCAGTAGAGCTTTTTCCATGATCCATCACATCATGTATGGATGTGAGAATCATACCATAAAGAAACCTGAGCATCGAAGAATTGATGCTTTTGAACTGTGGTGTTGGAGAAGACTCTTGAGAGACCCTTGGACTGCAAGGAGATCCAACCAGTCCATCCTAAAGGAAATCATCCCTAAATATTCATTGGAAGGGCTGATGCTGAAGCTGAAACTCCAATACTTTGGCCACCTGATGCAAAGAACTGACTCATTGGAAGAGACCCTGATGCTGGGAAAGATTGAAGACGGGAGGAAAAGGGGATGACAGAGGATGAGATGGTTGAATGGCATCACCAACTCAGTGGACATGAGTTTGAGCAAACTCTGGGAGTTGGTGATGGACAGGGAAGCTTGGCGTGCTGCAGTCCTGGGGGTTGCAAAGAGTCAGATACGACTGAGTGACTGAACTGAACTGAGGAGGAACTAAACGTCCTTGATTTTGTTTTATGGCCAAATGATTATTATTTTCTCTTGCTTGACTGTTTTTCTTTGTTTCTGTGCATTCTCTCTTCTCTGATTAGATTCGCTCTTTGGAACTTGAGGGAGGCCCAGGAGGCTAAAACTTTCCTACAGACTGCATGCAGGGGCCACAGGGATATGTCCATAGTTCCTGCTAGGTTTTAGTACTTACAGAAAAAAAAGACAAGATAATGTAAAAGTTAAGTTTTTTCCCTTCTGGATGTCTTGTGTTTATTGGGAGAACTACTCATGTTGCTAAGGATATCTATTTTTTTACTCTTCAGTCATGTCTACAGGTAATTATTTTAAAATGCTGGTATTAAGGATGACTGTTTGGCCCAGATTGACTTTTGTCTGTATTAAAGTTCATACTTTTTTCTAATTTTCTTGAGAATAAGTTGCCTTCCTTTCTGAGGAAGAGATGATCTTTCCCTATATATGAAAATACACATGATGTATTTACCATCTTTTAGTTGGCAAGAATTTTCAAGAAAAGAGAAAACACAGAGACAATACAACCACTGTAATGATTTTAATTTATAAAACCCTTTTCCAGGTGTGTTTTCCCAAGCTTATGTAGGCCAACAATCATATTGGGTACACGTTTCTTTTATTTCATTCCCCCCACCTTAATTCTCCAGTTACAGTCCAGTTTTTAAACTGCTACTATGCCACCATGGAGCCGTCACACCTTATAGCAACAAAACATGAAACAAATGCAGAACAAATTCACCAAACCATTCATGGAGGCAGCGTTGAACTTCCGAGCTTGCTTATTAGTTCTCTGTCTTCCTTTGAGCACCTACTCCAGGGTAGATTCTTTAAGAATCGCTGCCCGAAGGAAGAAGGCTGTTCCAGACTGTGTCTTGTTTTCATGACAGCCCTCCGTGTTGAAACCCTGCAGCATCTTTATTTTTTTTCCACGTGGCAGTGTTATATCTCTGAGTCCTGTGACCATTTAGTTTTCTGCTCCATTTCTTCTCTGTTTAGACACTGCCATGTCCCGTCCTATATACTAATTACTGACTTTTTGCTTCTGCAGTGCTTGATTCATTGTGTCATATTTTCCCATGTGAAAGTGGACTAGGAACCTTGGCAAGGAGGTTAATGGATTTAAGAGTCACTCTTATTTAACCCTGAAAGTCACAGCAAAATAAGAACCAGTGGCTTGACCCATTTTCTGAACTAAGCTGTGGTCAACTTTAGCAGCAGACTAGCAATCAGTTTCACTAGGATGGCAAGAAGCACCTCAGAATTTGAACAGAATTGAAGATACTTGGTCCTTTTTCCTGTCTTTGCCTTTCAAACTTCGGTGGAAGCTCCTGATTTTGTTGTTATTTTATCTTTAATGTGGAAATAACCCCACTGTGTGGGAGTTAGTACTTTGGGATTTTAGTTGAACTCTGTCACTAATTAGATTGCACGAACTTTCAGTATTATCAGCTCCACTTTCTGACTCTCAATTTCCTTATCTATAAAGTGAAACTATTTAGCCAAATGATCTTTAACATCTTATCTGGCTCTAAGTGTCTGTTATTTCAAATAGCTCTAATCATGTTATTTAAAAAAAAAAAAAAAGTAATGCTCACTTTACTAAGGACCAAAGAGATAAATTTGAAATCTAAATGAGAAAGAAATTTATGCATTTTTTTTCTGAGGACTTCTGTGGGGGCAGTGTTGTCCTTTAACACAAATTTTACAGCACTGTTTTTCATTTAAGGTTCTTAGGATGGGAATCAAGTCTTAACACTAAGAGAGAGAGGTTGTCAGTAATTAGTCTCCAAGGGAGATTAGGAGGTCCTCCCTACCCTGTTACAGTCTTCAATTAAGTTGTATGAGAAGAAAAGGAGATGAATTACCATTGTTCAATACTACTACCAAAATCCTTTAGCCATCCGTCACTGTGAACTCAGTAATACTGAGTGTGACTCCTCCTTCATAAAGTTACCTCTTCCAATTCTCTTGCAATGTCTAGTCTGGGACAGTATATTCCATTATGATTGACTAGATAAGGAAGCCTGCCAGTTACTTCCTTTTAACTTCCTTTTCCTGAGTAACAGGGACAAATTTCCTGAAAGCAATGATTACAAGTAAATTAGCAGTAAGAATAGAAATAATAAGCAAGAGGTCTCAATTTTTCATTGATACTTACTTCGGCTCTTTTCTTTGAAGATCAAAATGGGAAAGAGGGAAGCAAAAAGAGAACTTTCCAGTGGCTGTGGTGAATCAATATTTTTCATTAGAGTGTGGCAGGCATCTTTTAGACCTTTAGAATCAGGTCAGATCAGGAAAATCCCCTCTTTTCTCTCCCATCCTGATTCTTCTCCCTGAAGGCAGCTTGTGTCATAACATCTTGGCCTAGAGACTAATCTACAGCAAGAATACAGAGGGTTCTGTGCTCTTATTTATTGTTACTATTTTTAAACTAAGTACTATGTTGTTTGCAATCAGTTCTGTTTCAAAACAATCATGACCACTAGATATTTTGGAAACCTTTGATGTCAGTAGAAATGAGAAGGGCCTGGTGCAGCCCTGGTCAGCTAAAGATCAGGCCATGGAGGCTTGGGCACCTTTGCACAATCCTGCCATGGAGTTGAGATTTCTCAACAACTGTACTTCTCTGCAGCCAGGCTAAACCAGTTCCTACTAATGACCCACAAATAGCTTAACTCTCAACTGCCATGTCAGATGGAAGGGGGGTATCTATGCCATCCAGTTAACTTTATTCCATTTGGTAACACACTGTACTTAGGAATCATCATTTATCTTCAAAAGTGGTACATAACTAGTAGTTTGCCAGAGTCCCACAACAGCCCTGGAAACTAGAAGTACAATCGGATACACATCTTTCAAATGATAAGAGTAAGGCTAGACAAGTTATGAGAAAAAATAGCCAGGTCACTTGAGAGAGAAAGTCGTTTGGAGCCTATTTGATATAGAGTTACTTCACATCTCTGGTCAGTGCTGCATTTGTTTGTACAGAAAAGAGAATGATACTCACACAGACAGCCTTCTGTCATATTGCTCTTTTAGATGATTTATGCTGGCTTGATTTGCTTTTGGCTTTCTTTGCTAAATGGGCTCGTCTTAGTTCTTATATCTGCAGAAAAGAATATAAGTTCTGAGAGATTCCAAAAGGCTCGTTTCAGTTCTTGGTTTGATAGTATTTTTTTTTTTTTCCCCCTCCAGGCCCACCATCTGCTCCTCTCAACTTGATTTCAAATGTCAATGAGACTTCTGTGAACTTGGAATGGAGCAGTCCTCAGAACACGGGTGGCCGCCAGGACATTTCCTACAATGTCGTGTGCAAGAAGTGTGGAGCGGGTGACTCCAGCAAGTGCCGACCCTGTGGAAGTGGGGTCCACTACACCCCACAGCAAAACGGCCTGAAGACCACCAAGGTCTCCATCACTGACCTCCTGGCTCATACCAACTACACGTTTGAAATCTGGGCGGTGAATGGTGTGTCCAAGTATAACCCTAGCCCAGACCAATCCGTGTCCGTCACTGTGACCACCAACCAAGCCGGTAGGAATTACATCCACTTTGTTGTAGGATCTAAATGTGTATAAAGAGCTTATGTTGATATCTGTGCCTGTTGCTGAAGTTCTGCCCTTAAGGAAGAATTACAGGGACCTAATCGTAAATGTGTGAATTGTGTTATAATACAAACAATACTTAGAAGGATATTTATTCATTCAGCAGATTTTTTTTGGGTACCAACTGTATTGCATGCATTGTACTAGGTGGTGGAGATTAAATGAAGTCTAGGACACCGGTTGAAAACATGTGACGGTGAATTGGGTCACTCCCTGCTGGACCTCTCGTGTAAGGGATGTGTCTTGGCCTTTTTAATCACAAGGTCATGGTTGGATATCAGTGCATTTACAGTGCATTGATTATTTAGGAATACAAAATTGATTTTTAGCCACGCAGAGTGCTACACTTGTATTTTCCAACAGAAACGTTAGCAGCTGTAGTTTTATTTTATTTATTTATTTTAATATTGACACAGGTCTTTGTTAGTATTACCCTATAAGCCTATGAACAATGAATGGTTTAATGGGGAGCTTTATCTGTGTGGTTGACAAAATTTTCCTTCAAACACATCCTACTTTTGGAGCCACTTTCATAGTTAAATTCACACTGGGCAGGTGGGAGAAGAGAGTTAATTTACCTCATTTCCTGTACATGTTCCTCTTCTAATGCAGATGACTAGAAAACATATTCTGTTCCTGGGGTGTTTCTGCTGAGTTCATTTCAGAACTGTTATCCAGTCTTGAATATCAGATTTTCCAAAGTGTGAATGAGAATCTAGATTTCTAGGCTCTGCTCCTGACCCACTTCTTCCCCCAAAGCAGTCCCCACACTTTCTCATACTAATTTTTCATTCTGGATTTCTACCACATGTTTCACATTGCCAGCTCCCTGTTATTCATTTTTGGGGATTTAAAGGGGTGGAGGAAGAAAGGACCATGGTTTATCCTTTTGTGAAGCTATTAAGAACAACACACTTCACTGGGAAAGGATTATAAATTGCCAACAACCCTATTGCCTCTTACTGCACTTCTCTCTTAAATGAATGTTTCAGTAAGTGCACTCAATAGTTAAGTAAAATATATCTATACTAATTGATTCTATAGTGAGAACTATTCCAGTATTCCAATCCAAAGCCATTCTTTTCTCACTTTCCCTGAACTCTCTAGAATAAATAAAAAGTTCAGAAAGCGGCAGGATTTTGAACTGGCTCTGGAATGGCAGATCTTCCCGGAAGGTAGTTTCAGTTACACAGATGTGACCAGTCTTTTAATATATGTGGTGTGAACGGGTCCTCTGGTTATGCATTTCCCTTTTATTTCTGCACTTTTAGGATGTAAACACTGTATGGTCACCAGTTTTATTTCTCTACAGTGGGTAGTATGGTTTAGGAGGTTTTGATAGCGTCACAAGGACTCTGAATGGCAGCCTCTTGTTAGTTGTCTTTTGGAAGAAGGCAATGGAAACGTTGCCCATAGATCCTCAGAAACCTAGGATGTCTAGTGTCTGAGTTCCAGGGAGCCAGGAAGGTGGTCTGAGAACCCCCTGGAGAATCTGGTTTATGATTCAGTCAGTATGTTCTGCCCCCACTGTACCTTTCCGGCTTCCCGCCAGTACATCTCTACTTTGTATTCATAACAGAATTAATACTAGGAAGGAACCTTTTGAAGCCTCAGCTGTACAAGGTGAAATCATTCTGTTTGGCAGAGGGTAGCCTCTGGGAGATGTGCTGAGGACAGGCTTGGCTCCCACAGATTTTGTGGGGAGACTTCTCTGTCGGTGTAACTAAGGATTCAAGCCAAGGGATTATGTCAACCCCTACCAAGCCAGGAGGTACAGAGCACAGAAGGAAGACCAGCCAAAAATCCTCCAGAAGAAGAAAATGTGCAGAAATGTTACACAAGGGAAGGCAACAAAGTCAACATTTTATTAAAAATGTAGGTGTAATTCTTTTAGATCTAGGAAAAAGGTGAATGGGGAATTCCTCTGACACAATGAGATTTTCTCTGCCACGGCAAGCAGTCCTGCCAGGAGGTTTGCTGAATAGGACAAAATTCTAACTCCTTATTTTAATTTTCGTGAAGGGTAATGGTGGGAAGAGGTTCGAAATGAAAAAAACTTTTCAGTAAGGAGACCTCCTATGTGACCGCCCAGAGAGCTTCCACTTAGCAGAGAGCTGTCTGTGTGCACAGCATTGCCTCATTGTGCTGCCGCGATTTACTAATTCAGAATCATCGGGATGGTTTAGCTTTGATTAACAAACCCTTTCTTCATAGTAGTGCAGATTAATAATGTAGGTCAAAAATTCCAGGTGAATGTAGCAGCCATAAACTCTATCAAAGTTCCCCTATGCATATTTACTTACTCACACTTATATTCTAATTGCTGTCATTCTGATCATTTCATTAAATTAAATTCCTTAGGGACCTCTATAGGCAGTGATGTCTCACTTTATAAGGAATACAAAGAATAAATGAATGTTAGCTTTAACCACCTGGAGTCCACCTAGTTTCATGGATTCTGCCATTTTTGTCCTGTTTTCACAGGGTTCTTTCTCTCACTGGTAACATATTTAGAAACAAACAAACACAAAACCTAGAATTCCTGGTTTTATCATCACCATCCCTGGGGCCGTCACAGTTGAACAGCACTATGAAGGTGAAATTCACCTAAGCTCGTGTCAGAGCCAGTGCTTGAACCCAGGGAGATTCATGCTCCCAAAAGGAAAAGGTTGCTTTCTTTAAAATTAGTAGATGACTAGTGGCTTTTGTGAGACCAGATTCTGAGTATCTGAGCCTAGAGATGGTGGTCTAATTGGGCTTTGATCTTGTAGCTGTGAATGTGGTGTAGTTGTGAAAGTAGCTGGGCTATAGAGTGTGAATGGATCGGTGTTCTCATGTGGTTATTTAAGCCATCCTAACCCCAGTCTTACAGTTGGTGGCTTAAGGGGCTAATAGCACCCTTTTCCTCCCCTCCTGAGTTCAAACCCAATTGAAATAAAAGGCCGGACAAGACAAAGGGAACTCAAAAGTGCCAGCTTTATTGCTGATGAGCTGATGAAAGGATGTGAGCTTTGTATCTGTGGCCAAAAGGACTGACTCTGGTGACACTTACCCAGCGTCACCCAGGGACAGGGTAGCCCAGCTGGCTGACTGCCGGCTCCCTGCCAGGACAAAGCCTGCTCCGCTCAGGTCACCCAAATGGTTGCTCTGCCAGGAGGCAGATCAGAGAGCAGCATGGGTTGACCTGAGGACATAAGACTTCTCCCAAATTCTCTTCCTCCATTACCCCACCCCCTGCCTCATGCCAAGAAGATGAAGGAGAGGTGAGAAGAGGAGGAGGGTGGCTGCAGCTGAGGTGGTCCCGTAGGTAAAGATCACACAAGGAAAACGGGTGTTCTCCCTACACTCCACTGCAGTCCAAAAGGAACCAAATGAGATTACCCTTGAAAACTCATGTTTTCCTTCCTCCATCTTCCATCCTCTGGTAACTGTTCCGTCTTTTGTTTAGGAAGAGATGGTTTTGATGCTTATGAAAAATGTATAGGCTGACTGCTGGGTGATTTGTTTTCTAAATGACTTTCCTTCAGTTTACTTTTACTTAAGTGGACCATCTCAGGGAAATGAATACAGAATGTGTCCCTAGGAGAGAGAAATGCTGTATAAATGAAACAAGGTTTTCCTGACTAAGCAACAAAAATGTGGATGTTTTTGCTAAAAACTCTGTGATGGCAGCCAGCAGTAGACCTGAATATTACCACCAAATCAGTTTCCACTCTGCACCCCCTAAACTCCCCACCAGTCTCCCAGCTCTGGGGCTGGACTATGCTCTAGGTTGTTTTGTTTGTTTTAAATTCTGGTGAAGCTCTATGGCTCATATTCTCTACTAACCCCACAGTGTATCCAAGACACCTACACTTTTGACTTTTACTTTGCATATGCTGCTCTTCTAGACACCCTTTACAAGGAAATACATCTGATAACCTCTCTAAGGCTCAACTGTCCTGTCCTGGCAACAAAACATCTCTTAACACTGGATTTGGATGAATTCCGATACTCAGTAGATTGCATAATCATTTGAACCTAGCTAATCTCTAAGATCCTTTCTAATTCTAAAATTCTGTGATTATACAATTCCAAGAATTGTAGCCATGAGCAATGAGCTTGAAGAAAGAGAGTTTAGTTTCCCTATGATGTTTTGAAACTGACTCTTAAGGCCATTCCAAGAGAAGAAAGCATTCCCAAAGTGCTTCAGCTGAATTGTCAAAATGCATCTCAATCTTGCCTCTCCTCAGCCCTTCCAAGCTGTCTGTGCCACAGGTATACGTGTTCCACATCCCTCCCCCAGACATCTGGCAATGTCAGGAGACATTTTTCAGATGTCAAAGCTAGGAGGAGGGAGAGGGCTATTGCATCTACCACATGAAGTCCAGGGATGCTACTAAACATCCTGTAATGCAAAGGATGCCACCCTCCCCCCAACAAAGAATTATCTGGTCTGAACAGTCCATGGTGCCAAGACTGAGAAACTCTGGTCTAGTGGTATATTTGAGAAACAGATTTCATGACTTCATAGCAAGGGCCACCTTTCAGCATTCCATCACCCACCTGTCTTTGCTGGGTTCCATCACTCTGTGCTGGGAATGCAGGGCTCTCAGTGCTGTTCTCAGAGGATAAACAGTTATAAAAGGCCCTTTGGGGCCTCCTGTAGAGAATCCTAGGGGCTTGGCCATCAGATGAATTGGTGCTGCTTGTCAGACTAGCCGTGTTCCCTAGGATGGACCGTTAAGAAAACTGTTAGAAAATACCACATGGATGATAAAGTGGCAGGAACCTCATTGTAATCCGAGTGCACAGCACCCATATCAGAGCTCGGCACAGATATTCAGCACCCATCTGTTGATTAACACATTTATTTACACTAAAAACAACCAGTGAACACTCTTTTGTCAAGTAGTGATAAAGTTAATAAAACCAAAATAATGAGTAGAGAAAAGAAAATAACCAAGTACTCGAGGCATACTGTCTCTTATTACTTACTCAGCTGCTCAGTTCCCATTCTGTTTCTTGGCCGTCTTTTAATTAGACATATTATGTTATTTGAGTGAGATAATGGGGAGCAGTGGGAATTCTCATCCCCACTGGGTATAATTGCTACCTGTCTTACAGACAGTGAGAGGACAGCTTTAAGGAGATGGTGGAAGAAAGGGAAACATCTTAGAGGAATTGTGTAAGGCAGTGTGCGCCAGGCGTGGTGGACTGGAACAGGTTTTGTGGGGTCTGAAGCCTAGACAATTTTTGTGTGATTTCAGGGGAAGAATCTACAGAATTGCACACATCAAATGAAGAAGAACTTTGGAAAGAGCCCTTGCAAGCTTTCTTAATTTCAGTGTATAAAATCCTGCCTCTTAGATGCATGCAGTTGTATGGTAAAGGGGCTCTTGTGTAAGTGTGCCTAGACATGCAAACAAACAGGAAGAAAGTAGAGATTTCAGAAAGTCCATTTTGGCTTAATAGGTAAGGTGATGAAGTGTGTCCTGCCAGAGTGGTTCTGGCCTATTGTTCGGGGTGAGGGACGGTTCTGGATGGGCCTCATATGTGGTTTAAAATCAAATTAACAAGCAGAAAACACAGTCCTGGTGATTGTGGGAAAGGCTGTTGTTCAGTTGCTGAGTCATGTCTGACTCTGTGACTGCATGAACTGCTACACACCAGGCTTCCCTGTCCTTCATTATCTCCTGGGGTTAGGGCTCTAGAGCAGGGTTTGGCAAACCAGACCCCAAATCTTGATCCCCCACTTTGAAACCCCCTAAGAATCTTTTTTTTTTCTTTCTTTTATTTCTGAAGGGCTGAGAATAATAAATAATAATAATAATGTTTTGTGAAGTTTGGAAATTACAGAACATTCAAATGTCAGTGTTCATAAAGAAGTTTTGTTGAAACAAAGGTCCACTCCTTTGTGTGTGTGCTGCCTAAGGCTGCTTTTCCAGAACCACAGCAGAGTGGAGTTCCTTTGGCAGAGATGCCTGTCAACATATTTGCCATCTAGATCTTTCCAGAAAAAGTCTGTTGATCCCTTCTCTGGAGGACTAAATCAAGAGGGTAGGACATTGCAAGCATGCAACTCTGCAATGTAAAGCAAAAGCAGCCACAAACAATATGTAAATGAATGGGTGTGGCTGTGTCCCCCCCCCTCCCCCGAAAACTTAATTTACAACGTCAAGCAGTGGGCCAGAGCCAATCCTTGCATTGGAAGGTAACTGACTTTTACAGTCCACATTCTATTTTTTTGCTTTTTTGTTGTTGTTGTGCTGGGTCTTCATTGTGGCATCTGGGCTTTCTCTAGCTGTGGTGAGCAGACTTACTTGCCCCATGGCATGTGGGATCTAAATTCCCTGACCAGGGATTGAACCTAGGTTCCCTGCGCTGGAAGGCAGATTCTTTTTTCTTTTTTTTTTAACTTTTTATTTTGTATTGGGGTATAGCCAATTAACAATGTTGTGATAGTTTCAGGTGAATAGAGAAGGGATTCAGCCATACATATACATGTATCTGCATGTGCATCGGCACAAAATCGCTTCAGTCATGTCTGACTGTGCCCGCCAGGCTCCTCTGTCCATGGGACTCTCCAGGCAAGAATACTGGAGTGGGTTGCCACGCCCTCCTGCGTTTCTTTCTTCTAACCTGCAATGGCAGGTGGGTTCTTTACTACTAGCCACACCTGGGAAGTCCATACGTGTATCCATTCTCCCAAACTCCACTCCCATCCAGCCTGCCACATAACATTGAGCAGAGTTCCATGTGCTCTACAGTAGGACCTTGTTGGTTATCCATTTTAAATATAGCAGTGTGTACTTATTCATCCCAAACAAAGGCAGATTCTTAACCACTAGACCACCAAGGAAGTCCCAGCTTCCACATTCTTAACCATTATCCACATCATTATTATCTTGTTTCATCCTCACATGTTTATGGTGAAGACTAAATATGAAATCACATGCCCAGCTTCTAGCAGATATCCAATTAATATTGCCTTAAAAGTAGTTTAAAATCATTATTTGGAAATCTTAATTCAAATCGTTACCCCTCTACTGTAGTTGAAAAGGACCGGTGAGAGATACTGAAATACTGGTGTCATTTGTCAGAAACTACTCTGGCAAAGGATGAGGTGGATTGACATTTAGGTTCATCGCACATTTGAGACAGCTGTGATATTTAGCAGGACAACCTCTTTTCTAGAGGTTTTGGCTCTATGGACAAGATTTCACAAAAACAATTAGGATTTCAAACAGGCCTTTGCTTTCTTGTACCACAAATCTTTCCCCACTGACACTCGGGTTTAAATATAGAACGTGGCACGTGGTGGACTATTCTGAGAAGGCAGTGTTCCGGTTTTCTTGAAAACATGCATTCATAGCACTGTTGTATGGTTCCTGGATGCTGGCAGCATTTTTTAAAAATAATCATCTTTGCCGCTTTTTACGGTTGCTCCCTCACTGAGATGACATCTCGTTTGCCTTTGATCTCAAGTCAATGGTGTTTTTTCTTTTTCTTACTCCTAAGAAATGTAAAGGAAAAATCACTAGATGAAACTAGTGAAATCTATAAGTCAGAAATCTTCCTAAAGGCACATTTCAAAATTTTTCAAACAAATTATAAATCAATTTTATTGAGAACTTTTGCTGAAAAATTGGTTATACGTCTTCAGTGGTTGGTATGCAATCCATAGGACCTCTAAGGTGGAAGCTGGTTGGGGAGTCCTTTCTGTACCGGGGTCATTGTAGCCCTAAACAAGCACACAATGGGCTTCAGAGAAGCCTGGCTGTGGTTTTCTCATTAACATTTCTGATCCAACCATGGGCTTCTGGTTTAGTTCGTAATGCTTAGGCAATATACATCTTTAAAACATGTAATACAATTTTTTTTTAAAGGAACAGTCTCTTGATTCTAACTTTACACATAAAATAATTTCATGTCTGTGGAATATTGTTGCCACCTTGATAATTATCAAGCAAGCTCACTAATTATGATCATAATGAAGAATAAAATAAACTAATAAACTAATAATAAAATAAACTAATAAAATAAACTACAGCTTCTTGCATGTGGCATGAGAGTCCATGAATTTGTATTCAAGGTGGGAGCCACAAGTCCTGGTGAGGAGAAAAAAATAGAAGCCTTCCAAAGGAACCTCCTAAATTATCCAGCTTCAAGGTTGACTGAACAGTACAGACAAACAGTATTTCTGTAGAGTTGAGAGGTAATTACTGCATATAAGTAAAAATTGGGTTGCATTTTTAAAGAGGTGAATATTTCACTCTAAGAAAATGAAAGTTTTATTTATACATCCGGAACTGAGAACATTATTTTTCCTGATTTTTTTTTTCCCCTTCTGTCCTACCTAAGCATACACACATGTTCATTTGTGAGAACGGAAATCCTTTCGCCAGCATCCACTAAACACTCGACAGTCTTAATGTTGATGGGTTTTTCGTTCTTCAATGCTATATGCTTGTTGCGTCAGACAGTACCGCCAACTTTTACACCCTTGATGGAGAAACCATCAAGAGATTTGGAAATAAGCACCCTACTGAGATGAGGAATAAACAGAACAGGGCAAGGAAAGGTTTTGGACGGGCTTCTAAATTATCTAGTTGTGACTCCCACTGGCTGAATGAATGTCTCCTCAGAGGAGCCAGAACAGACTCTGTAGCGTCCAGCTTGCAATTAAGCATCAATAAAGAGATCCAGAGAAACTTTATTCAAGGCTTCCATTAACTCCATACTGATGTCTTTAAGGAGTTTTTTTTTTTTTTTTTTTCTTTAAACATCGGGAAAACCAAGGGCTGTGCTGCAGAACTAATCCTGCATGGAGACATCTTAAATTTGCAGGGACTAATTAAAACACCTGTCTCTGTCACCCCACTGTACAGAGCCTTCTCTGAAACCATGTCCATGTGCTGTTTTCAGCCTGGTATACAATAAGAGGGCGTTTTGTGTGTTGTCTTCAGTTAGATTCATGAGGATTTTTTTTTCTTTATACTTTTAATCTGTTGAGATAGGCAAACCTTAGCTAGCTATTTCTATAAGTATTAAAAATCCCTCTCTCTTTTTCTTTTTTTTAATGGATCTTCTCCCACTGCCTACTTTTCTCACCCCCAACACACACACAGGTGCACACACACCAACAAACATTTGTTTTCCTCCTTAGCTTGAGCCTAAAAAAAAAATGTTTCCATGCATGCATGCTAAGTTGACTTAGTCGTGTCCAACTTTTTGTGAACCTATGAACTGTAGCCTGCCAGGTTCCTCTGTCCATGGGCCTTCTCCAGGCAAGAATACTGGAGTGGGTTGCCATGCCCTCCTCCAGGGGATCTTGCCGACCCAGGGATCAAACTTGCATCTCCTACATCTTCTACATTGGCAGGCAGGTACTTTATTACCAATGCCACCTGGGAAGCCCCAAACATTTCCATAGGTTGCCCCAAAACTGCAGTGATAGAAAAAGAGAGTTGATCCCAGACATCACTTGTCTCACGAAGCCATGGGAAAGGTCACTAATGATGTGGTCCCACATGTGGAGGTTGGTACCCAGAGTGCTGGAATCTCTGAACATTCAGCAGAATGGCTGCCAATATAGACTCATAGCTGAAGAAACAGCTCTGACATTATATTCCTTCTTACCCTATTCTGATAGATTGGTCTGCCTGTGCTCAAGGAGCTCTACGATGGCTCTCCTATGCTTTAGGTGCTTTATGACAAAACATGGGAGCTACTTTCTAAAACAGAATCTGTCTAAGATATCTTATAGGATATAAAGGATACAAATGATAGGAATTTACTATCACTCTTGGAATGGCTTCCCAGGTAGCTCAGCTGGTAAAGAATCCACCTGCAATGCAGGAGACCTGCATTCACTCCCTGGGTTTTGAAGATCCCCTGGAGGAAGGCATGGCAACCCACTCCTGTGTACTTGTCTGGGGAATCCCCATGGACAGAAGAGCCTGGCGGCTATGGTCCATAGGGTTACAAGAAGTTGGACATGACAGCAACTAGCACACACACCTTGGAAGGGAAGGGAAGAGAGGGAACATGAGGAAGGGTGGGCCACTCCTTTTTGCCTGGAATCTTCCTACTGATCATCTATGCACATGAATTTCTCAGGCAGTTTGGTCAAAAAGACTCTTTGATAAAGGCTTTGATAAAGGTGTTTTTAAAATTTTCTTATCGAGGGACCTTTTGTCGGTGTCATGTGCGTATGTTGTTCAGTGGCTAAGTTGTGTCTGACTCTTTACGACCTCATGGGCGGCAGCTCCTCTGTCCTCCATTATCTTTCGGAGTTTGCTCAAACTCATGTGCATTTAGTTGGTGGTGCTGTCTAACCATCTCATCCTCTGCCGTTCCCTTGTCCTTTTGTCCTCAATCTTTCCCAGCATCAGGGTCTTTTCCAATGAGTCAGCTCTGCACATCAGGTGGCCAAAGTATTGAAGCTTCAGCTTCAGCATTGATCCTTCCCATGGATATTCAGGTTGATTTCCTTTAGGAATGACTGGTTTGATCTCCTTTCAGTCCAAGGGACTCTCAAGAGTTTCCTCCAGCACCACAATTTAAAAGCATCAATTCTTCTTTATAGTCCAACTCTCAAATCCGTACATAACTACTGAAAAAACCATGGTTTTGACTATACAGACCTTTGTTAGCAAAGTGATGTCTGTGCTTCTTAATACACTGTCTAGTCTGTCATAACTTTTCTTCCAAGGAGCAAACTTCTTTTAATTTCATGGCTGTGGTCATTGTCCACAGTGATTTTTGGAGCCCAAGAAAATAAAATCTGTCACTGCTTCCACTTTTGTGCAGACAAGACTTAAATGTGCAGCTTCCACTTTACAGTGGGTGCTAAATAGGGACCTGTCTCCAACAGGTTCACTATATGTAACAGGGTTGGATAAGGTCCATCCATTAGAACAAATACTGAAAGGGCAAGTTCACAGTGGCTCACTGGAGAGTTGGTGTTGTCTAGATAACGTACTGTAAGCCATAAATCTGCCTCCTGAACCACCCTCCCCCCCTTTTTTTTAGCATAGTAAGTGTGTATTTTGAGCATAACAGCCTGAAGGTGGATGAGAGCATAGCTTCCTCCATGTCCTTTTATCAAAGCCAGGGCAAACATATAAACAGGCCTGTGATTTTGAGTATGCAACTAGAATGTTCCTTCCATTAAGATAATCAAAGACTTTACTTTTTTTCATATGAAGGTTGCAGGTGATCCTAAGGGTTGCTGGTAGAGCCCTTGTCTGCGCTGAAACCCACTGAAACTGATCCTGATTCTAGAGGGCAAGATTTTAGGAAACTTTCTAGGAGGGTGTTTTTGGAGGCTTGGGGGTTCTTATTGCTAACAGTGTTTCATTTCTTCCCATTTAAAATGGGAGTAGGATGGCCATTACAGTATGTAACCAGGATTTTTATTGCTTTGTTTTCCACTGAAAGCAAAAAGTACAAGTATAGCAGAATCTTGCCCTATGAACACTGTGTCGTTTTGTAACCAGAACAGTGGTCATAGGTTTTAAAACACGTTAGTTGTGCTCACAGCCCTCCTTGTATACATCATTGCTGGTTAGTCGACTCATTAAGGTGTGACTCTAAGAGACTGGTAATATATTTAAGGAATCTTGATATAATGTAAAAGTGTATGGTTTGGGGAGCTTGATAAATGGGAAGCATCTCACTGTTAACTTTTCCAGGGTATAACCTAAACTGTGTAAGTTCTTTGAATGATGGCTTTCACTCTTTCTCATCTCTCTTTTTCTCTTTTCTTTCTCCCTTCTGATTTTAAGATACATATAAAATAAAATCCATAAAACAGCCCCTAGTGTACTGAAGCCCTGTTCCAATATCTTTCTTAGAGACCCTGCCGTGGGACTATTTCTGGGTGAGATGTTGTTCTAATGAGGTCTTTTAGGTATTTATAGATTGACTCCTGGGTGGAGCTAGTAATATTGAAATTTACACTTTAGCAAGTTGTGTTAGAAAGGCCCCAGTGAGATTCTGTGAACCTTCTAGCTAAAAAAAAAAAAAAAAAAATCAGGTCCTAAAACAGTTATAACTTTCCTAATACATTATTTGTTATTCTTTATGACTACAAAAGTCATCTTGGATTCTCAAGCACAAATCCAGTTGGAGACGTCCATTGGCCTTAATAACATTTTAAAGTCTCACATCGCAGTTGTTCTCAGCCTCAGTCTTTTAATGCCTATAGGAGTTTAAACTCTGGCATGTACAGTTTGGTTTCTGGCTGATACCCCAGAATTAAAAAAATTAATTTTGTGGTTGCCAATTCCCAAGTTTAAAATCCCTACTCGTAAATTATGCTCCTTTTTTTAACCTCTATCATAGCTTTGAAGAGAATTGCCAAAAAAGATAGAGTTTCAAATATGAGGACCTCAAGAATATCATGTCATGGATATGTTTTTTGAGAGCACAGCATGTGGTGACCATTTGTACATGAAGCATTTTCACATGGTGCTGCCTGTAATTTAGCCCGAAGTCTCTGTATTGCTACTCTCCCCTTACCAGTCACTTCTTTGTGCTTGTCTACATGGCCAGCAAGAAACTGGGAAAGAATAATTTCACTATAAATAAAATGAAGGCTTCCTTCAGTTTAGTTCAGTCGCTCAGTTGTGTCCGACTCTGCGACCACATGGGCTGTAGCATGCCAGGCCTCCCTACCCATCACCAACACCCGGAGTTTACTCAGACTCATGTCCATCGAGTCAGTGATGCCATCCAACCATCTCATCCTCTGTTGTCTCCTTCTCCTCCCACCTTCAATCTTTCCAAAATCAGGTGGCCGTTTCAAATGAGTCAGTTCTTCACATCAGGTGGCTAAATTATTACAGTTTCAGCTTCAGCATCAATCCTGTCAATGAACACCCAGGACTGATCGATCTCCTTTAGGATGGACTGGTTGGATCTCCTTGCAGTCCAAGGGACTCTCAAGAGTCTTCTCCAACACCACAGTTCAAAAACATCAATTCTTCGGTGCTCAGCTTTCTTTATAGTCCAGCTCTCACATCCATACATGACCACTGGAAAAACCATAGCCTTGACTATCCGGACTTTTGTTGGCAAAGTAATGTCTCCGCTTTTTAATATGCTGTCTAGGTTGATCATAACTTTCCTTCCAAGGAGTAAGTGTCTTTTGATTTCATGGCTGCAATCACCACCTGCAGTGATTTTGGAGCCCCAAAAAATAAAGTCTGCCACTGTTTCCCAATCTATTTGCCATGAAGTGATGGGACTGGATGCCATGATCTTAGTTTTCTGAATGGTGAGTTTTAAGCCAACTTTTTCACTCTCCTCTTTCACTTTAATCAAGAGGTTCTTTAGTTCTTCTTCACTTTCTGCCATAAGGGTGGTATCATCTGCATATCTGAGGTTATTGCTATTTCTCTTGGCAATCTTGATTCCAGCTTGTGCTTCCTCCAGCCCAGCATTTCTCATGATGTACTCTGCATATCTGTTAAGTAAGCAGGGTGACAATATACAGCCTTGCCGTAGTCCTTTTCCTATTTGGAACCAGTCTGTTGTTCCATGTCCAGTTCTAACTGTTGCTTCCTGACCTGCATACAAGTTTCTTAAGAGGCAGGTCAGGTGGTCTGGTATTCCCATCTCTTTCAGAATTTTCCACAGTTTATTGTGATCCACACAGTCAAAGGCTTTGGCATAGTCAATAAAGCAGAAATAGATGTTTTTCTGGAACTCTCTTGCTTTTTCGATGATCCAACGGATGTTGGCAATTTGATCTCTGGTTCCTCTGCCTTTCTAAAACCAGCTTGAGTTGATGGATGTTCACAGTTCATGTATCGCTGAAACCTGGCTTGGAGAATTTTGAGCATTACTTTACTAGCATGAGAGATGAGTGCAATTGTGCAGTAGTTTAAACATTCTTTGGCATTGCCCTCTTTGGGATTGGAATGAAAACTGACCTTTTCCAGTCCTGTGGCCACTGCTGAGTTTTCCAAATTTGCTGGCATATTGAATGCAGCACTTTCACAGCATCATCTTTTAGGATTTGAAAGAACTCAACTGGAATTCCATCACCTCCACTAGCTTTGTTCATAGTGATGCTTCCTAAGGCCCACTTGACTTCACATTCCAGGATATCTGGCTCTAGGTGAGTGATCACACCATCGTGATTATCTTGGGTTGTGAAGATCTTTTTTGTATAGTTTTGTTGTGTATTCTTACCGCCTCTTCTTAATATCTTCTGCTTCTGTTAGGTCCATACCATTTCTGTCCTTTATTAAGCCCATCTTTGCATGACATGTTCCCTTAGTATCTCTAATTTTCTTGAAGAGATCTCTACTCTTTTGCATTCTATTGTTTTCCTCTTATTTATTTGCACTGAATACTGAGGAAGGCTTTCTTATCTCTCCTTGCTATTCTTTGGAACTCTTCATTCAAATGGGTGTATCTTTCCTTTTCTCCTTTGCTTTTTGCTTTTCTTCTTTTCACAGCTATTTATTTGTAAGGCCTCCTCAGACAGCCATTTTCCTTTTCTGAATTTCTTTTTCTTGGGGATGGTCTTGATGCCTGTCTCCTGTACAGTGTCACAAACCTCTGTCCATAGTTATTCAGACACTCTGTCTATCAGATCTAATCCCTTAAATCTATTTCTCACTTCCACTGTATAATCCTAAAGGATTTGATTTAGATTATACATGAATGGTCTAGTGATTTTCCCTACTTTCTTCAATTTAAGTCTGAATTTGGCAATAAGGAGTTCATGATCTGAACCACAGTCAGCTCCTAGTCTTGTTTTTGCTGACTGTATAGAGCTTCTCCATCTTGGGCCTCAAGGAATATAATCAATCTGATTTCGGTGATGTTCATGTGTAGAATCTTCTCTTGTGTTGTTGCAAGAGGGTGTTTGCTATGACCAGTGCGTTCTCTTGGCAGAACTCTATTAACCTTTGCCCTGCTTCATTCTGTACTTCAAGGCCAGATTTGCCTGTTACTCCAGGTGTTTCTTGACTTCCTACTTTTGCATTCTAGTCCCCTATAATGAAAAGGACATCTTTTTTGGGGTGTTAGTTCTGAAAGGTCTTGTAGTTCTTCATAGAACCGTTCAACTTCAGCCTCTTCAGCATTACTGGTTGGGGCATATACTTGGATTACCATGATATTGAATGGTTTGCCTTGGAAACCAAGAGAGATCATTCTGTCATTTTGAGACTGCATACAAGTACTGCATTTAGGGCTCTTTTGTTGACTATGATGGCTACTCCTCTTCTTCTAAGGCATTCTTGCTCACAGTAGTAGATATAATGGTCATCTGAGTTAAATTCACCAATTCCAGTTCATTTTAGTTCTCTGATTCTTAAAATGTCGACATTCACTCTTGCCATCTCCTGTTTGACTGCTTCCAATTTGCCTTGATTCATGGACCTAACATTCCAGGTTCCTATGCAATACTGCTCTTTACAGCATCGTACCTTGCTTCTATCACCAGTCACATCCACAACTGGGTGTTGTTTTTGCTTTGGCTCTGTCTCTTCATTCTTTCTGGAGTTATTTCTCCACTGATCTCCAGTAGGATATTGGGCACCTACTGACCTGGGGAGTTCATCTTTCAGTGTCCTATCTTTTTGCCTTTTTATACTGTTCATCAGAGAAGGCAATGGCAACCCACTCTAGTGCTCTTGCTTGGAAAATCCCATGGACGGAGGAACCTGGTAGGCTGCAGTCCATGGGGTCGCTAAGAGTCGGACATGACTGAACAACTTCCCTTTCACTTTTCACTTGCATGCATTGGAGAAGGAAATGGCAGCCCACTCCAGTGTTACTTGCCTGGAGAATCCCAGGGATGGTGGAGCCTCGTGGGCTGCTATCTATGGGGTCACACAGAGTTGGACACGACTGAAGTGATTCAGCAGCAGCAGCAGCAGCATACTATTCATGGGGTTCTCAAGGCAAGAATACTGAAATGGTTTGCCACTCGCTTCTCCAGTGGACCATGTTTTGTCAGAACTCTCCACCGGGACCCGTCTGTCTCAGGTGGCCCTACACAGCATGGCTCATAGTTTCATTGAGTTAGACAAGGCTGTGGTCTGTGGTCCGTGTGATTAGATCGGTTAGTTTTCTGTGTTGTGGTTTCAGTCTGTCTGTCCTCTGATGCCCTCTCTCAGTGCCTGCTGTCTTACTGGGGTTTCTATGAGCTTGGACGTGGGGTATCTCCTCTCGGCCACCTCTCCTGACCTTGGATGTGGGGTATCTCCTCTCGGCCACCTCTCCTGACCTTGGATGTGGGGCATCTCCTCTCGGCCGCTCGCTTTGGGTAGTACTAAACCCCAATTCCTCAGCATGCTGTGGTTTGTGAATCTTGTTCCCTGAGTTTTGATTCCCTGTGTTCAGAACCCTCCCAGACTTCCATACCATGATCCATACAATGAAACCAGACTGAAAATAAGATGGAGAGGCTCAGTTCTTCACCTGATTGGCCTTCCTTCTGTTTTTCTCTGTCTCTCTCTCTTTCCGCTTGTAACTGCAATCTACTGTACAAGTAGAATGGTCCATGGCCCTCACTTCTCAGTATTTAGTTGCTGTTCTTTCAACCAAGTAACATTTGGAGCTAGATTTGCAACCAGAATAGTGTTGGAATGTTTCCTCTGCCTGTCTCAGCCTGTCACTGATCATCTATAGCCTATAATTTCATTCTCCACTTTATTCTTTGTCAGATATTTTTCATTCCTGTTTCTTTCTCTTTTCTGCCTATGTGTTTCAAAATGCAATAACAGAAAGAAAGATGAGTTACTAAAAAGGTAGTTTCAAAGATAAAAATAACAATGATTGGTGAAAATGCTTACCATTTATGGAGCTTATATCATCAATTTAGGGTCACCATGACATTTTCTTTTTTGAACAGCTCATGCGGTCTTTTAAAGTAACTATTAGGAAAAATAGGTATCTTGTTCCAACTGTATATGTGATGGGGAATTGGGTGATGGCTCAGGAGATGACTAATGGGACTCTGGACCTTTCTGTCTAGGTCACCTTCTTGTATCTGGACTATATCGTAAGTGGTCCAAGGCCTGATCATCTGGCAGCCATTGAGTGACTATGGTAATGAAATTGGTCTCAGTCCAGGTCTTAGTCGACAGGTGTTCACATCATAAGTGACACTAATTGACTTCCTATCTTTCAACTGGGAAGACAGTGGACCATCACTGAGACAGGATGGGGAAGGAGTTATTCATGATATATTCAGGCTCCATTGAAAGCCAAGGACTTCAGTTCCTTGAGCTGGCACCAACCTGGCACCTTGCAAATATTATACTGTCTCTTTCGAGTTTCATTAACCTCAGAAATTGAAAAAAAAGAAAAAGGAATCTAATTTGAAAAGATTTGCAATAACTCAGAATGGTGAACACTGCTTTTCTGAGGTTACATGAGCCTCATGTGTTGATGCTTTTTCTCTTTATTTTGTATTATAATAATTAGATGCTTTCTATGAAAATTATATTTAAGGACAAAAAAAAAGAGAGAGAAATTGGATTCTTAGCCTCTATGATAAAGCAGTCAGGCTCTCTGCTTTTATTTTGCTATTTTTTTCTTTGTTTTGCGGTTGATTACCAGCTCACTTATTCATAACAAATGATATGGATGATGCCCTTTGATGGAGAATTTAATAAGGCTATCTTCAGTGCCCTTGTGAAATGGAAACCAATGTGAAAAAGTAACTTGAGGCTTTTATTAACATAAATTTCAAAGCACAAAATTCAAGGGACTTCTTCCAATCTATACCCTTTTCTGTTGTTCCAGGTGCCTGTGTCATAATTTATTCACTCTCACTGGGGCCATGCCCTAAGGAGATTATTAGTATCATTAGTATTGTACGTGTGAAGTCACATCAGTTCTGTCTGACTCTGCAACCCTATGGACCGTAGCTCTCAAATCTCCTTTGTCCATTGGATTCTCCAGGCAAGAATACTGGAGTGGGTTGCCATTTTCTTCTCCGGGAGATCTTCCCAACCCAGCGGCCGAACGCACATCTCTTAAGTCTTATGCATTGTGGTTCTTTACCACTAGCGCCACCTGGGAAGCCCATCATACGGAAGCCCTAGCCACCTAATACTAGGTTTCCTAGGTTTATCTAAGGTATTTTTTTGTTTGTTTGTTTTTAACTACACAGATGATTTGAATGTCCCTGTTGCAAGCGGCAAAGCCACCCTCCTGAATTAGTTATCACACTTAAAAAGTCAAGATGACAACAGCCACAGTGGATCTATTTATTGAAGCAGACAGACTCTTTTAGCAGAATGATCAATGTCTTACCTCTTTCTGAAAGGCTTTTCAGGCATACGTGGGAAATCGTCAAGCATCTATCTGATAGAGAGTAATGAACAAGGCTTTTTATTGGTCAGTGTCTGGAGTAGGCTTTTAAGCATTTCTGCCTGTAAATGTAGAAACCTGAGTGTGAAAGTAAAAGGCAAGAGCAAAGATTTACTGGGTGCATCTATCATCCTGGCTTTTAGAGTCCTTGTGATTAATACATCTTTAATTGGGGAGGGATCTAGATGCCTTGGATGTCAGAAAGCTTAATGTTACAGCATTGTCTCATTGGTTCCTAACGCAGCAGGACGATTAGCAGCTGTCTGATTAACAAAAGAACCTGAAGCCCACAGCACAGCTTTTATTTTCCAGATTTGGGATGCCTACAGCCCTCCAGTGGGGTTGACAGCTAAAGGAACAGAAGCCTTGGTTCACAGCAGATAATCCTTTTCCACTCTCTATGCTGTATTTCTGCTCAGTAGGAGAACACTTTTCCTTGACACCATCCTTCGGATTCCAGATTAATTTTGGAGGGCATTGCCGGTCATAGAGGGGAATATATTGCCTAGGGCTCTTTGTTTTATCTTAGCAAGAAATCTATAAAATAATTTCAACTAAGAGTTTATGACAAGACACTTTCCAGCACACTGAGACGCAATGAGAAGATTCATCTTCCTAGAGGTGTTGAGAGGAATAAAAAAAGTATTTATTTAATTTTTTCTGTTGCTTCTAGCTTTACACCGTTCTCTTATCTTAAAATGGTGTCTTGCTCGGGCAAATTCTTATACATCGCCTACCAGTGGAAAGACTTGTTTTCCTGTTTGCCTCAAACTGGCATTCTAACTTAACAGGAAATATACCCTGAATCCTGCTATGTTTCTGTTGGCAAGTGTTGGACTATCCTTGACGGAACCTGCCAACAAATTTCTTAGTAAGCAAACAGAAAGTAAAACAAGCGGCTCTCAGACCAAACAGAAGACACACGTGCTACATAAGAGACACTTGGATTCCCCCGAAGTCATCTCCAGTTAATTCTGGGGATGTTGCTTTGGTTTCAGGTTGAGACATCACTCACTTGCAATTCTGCAGCTCATCATGTGACTCTCCATGTAGGAATGCTAATTCAAGATAGTTATTTTAAAAAGAAAAATAGGCCTTTAAAGAACACATTTACTTTACCGTGGAAGTGTTAGTTGCTCAGTCGTGTCTGACTCTTTGCGACCGCAAGGATGGTAGCCCACCAGGCTCCTCTGTCCATGGAATTCTCTAGGCAAGAATACTGGAGTGAGTAGTCAGTCCCTTCTCCAGGATATCTTCCTGACCCAGGGATCGAGCCTGGGTCTCCTGCATTGAAGGCATATATTTTTTTTTTACCATTTACCAGCCACCAGGGAAATCTCTTTACTTTAAAGGACAGCTGTTATTGTATGGCTCAGGTATTCAACATAGTGATTAAAAAGTTATAAAAGCCCTAATTTGCAAAAACTTGAATCTTTTATGGAACTTTTAGATTTTTTTTTTTTAACCCCAAAGTGTTAAGTAAAAATTGTGAATGGATCTTTGTTATTAATTTTAATATTCCAACTTTTATACTCTTAGCTAGCACTTTTATTTGCTTTTTAACCTTTATATTGTGAAATATACATGCATATAGAAAAATAGACAAGACAAACATATCATCAATAAATTATCACAAAGCAAATATCTATGTGGCCAGTAAGCAGGTCAAAGAATAGAACACCACCAACCTTCTTGAAATCTGCCTGCCTTGTGCTTCTACTTCTTCCCTAACTTCAAATACTATTATTTCATTTTGTAATTAAATTTTCAGCTTCAGCTGATTCTCTTCTGAGCTCTGTAGGTAGTTCTAATATGAGGGGATTAATCACCCAAAGCTTTATACTTTGTCTATTAACAAATGTCATATATCTACTTTATCTCTGGATTTCTAGCATCCAGCAGTGTACATAGATGGCCCTGAACCTAACATATACCAGACATAAGATTTGCCCTGTTACTGATGCAGCTGATGCTGTGGAAGAAGATGGCATTTAGCCATCAAATCCCTAATTTCTTATCAGTGAAAGGAGGGGAGAGACTGGAACTAGAGGATTTTATAGATCAGTGGGTGAAACTTTGGCTCCTAGAACCTGACTTTTGAATTCATCACATAAGCTATAACTTGTAACAAGTTGTTCAAACTCTCTTTACCTTATTTTTCTAATCTGTAAAATGGGAATAATAGTAGTACTTGCCTCAGAGGGTATTTGTGAAATTATATGAGTTAATCCATATTTAAAGAGATTTAATCCATATTTAAAGAGAGTTAATCCATATTTTAAAGAGATTTAAAACAATGCTTGGCACATAGTATTAAATAGTTGCACCATAAATGCTAGTACTGTGTATATGTTTTTACAGACATGTGATAGGGAGAGAGGATCACAATACTTTTGAGTAAGGCAGACTTGGGTTTAAAAATCTTCCTTTATAGCTTTGGTTGCATCATTTCATTATTTTGTGCTCTAGGAGTTTCCAAATAGAAAATCAAAGGCGCTGATGATAACTGGATTTCAGAGAGTTGCAAGGATTGACTGATGTTGAGTGTGTCAAAGTGCCTCACAGAGGAGACCAAAAGCATCTTTTTGCTCATATGCCCATTCTTCTCTGTTTAACTATGATTCATGTAACCCAAATCTTTACCTGTGTAAGCTATCAACTATGCAATGAAGAGTAAACTTTTTTTCTAAAAGGAAAACTAAACAAAACCATTTTGAGAACTCCGCTGTCTTTTCCCATTTCATATTAAAGCAAGTTCAGGTGAATCTTTTAGCCTAATATTTCGTGATTCCACAGAATTCAGTCTGTTAGGAGACCCGGGGCTGTGCTTGTGTCTTGCATTCCTGCAAAGCTGCGGTCTTTTCCTGGCATTGCTGATGCCATGGCGGCACTCAGCCAGTGTCTCACAAATGAGTGACTCTCCTATCACTGTGAGTGCCCAGGAGCTGGATTTTCCAAGAGGGAGGCCATTCAGGCAGCTTTCAACTGCAGCTCCATCTTCTGTCGGTCATGATACTCCTATACTTTATTTTAGATAGTTATTGTATGATGTTATTATAGCTCTTCCTCAACTTATAGTGGGGTTTCTCCCCAGTTAACCCATTGTAAGCTGAAAATACATTGAATACACCTAACATACCAAACATCATAGTTCAGCCTTGCTGATCTTAAATGTTCTCAGAACACTTATATTGGGCAAAATCATCTAACACAAAGCCTGTTTTATAATAAAGTGTTGATTAACTCATGTAATTATATTGAATACTGAAAGTGAAAAATAGAACAGTTCTTTGAGTACACCCACCAGCCCAGGGAAAGAACAAAATCCAGAATTCAAAGTATGGTTTCAACAGAATGCACATCATTTTCACAGCATCATAAAGTCAAAAAATTATAAATCAAACCAGAACTATCATAATTCTCAGACCATCTGTATATGAAAATGCCCCCTTTTTTTCCTGAATGGCTCCACTTAAACAGAATGGGCTGTTGTCATCCCAGATGTCAGGTAGTAGGTTAACACAGTAGAAAATTATTTCCTACTCAGGTCACATGCAGTTGGTGGTGAAGAGGGGGACAGTTGATGGGGAACTTCTGAGATGGACTTGGGCACCAACATAAAGCTGGCAGATGGTGGGTCAGAGAGGATGGAGGGTCCAAGGGGAGTCACCACTTCAACCCACACTCCATCGCACAGAATTCAGACATATGAACCATCCCACACATGAAGAAGTCTAAGAAATTTAGTCCTTGTCTTAGTAGCTCCATCCCAGACACAGTTATTTATTGGAAGGGAGCTCCCATCTTTGTGCAGTTAGCCAGAGGCCAATCTGAAGACCTTCAGTTCTGTATTTGTGTGTGTGTGTGTGTGTGTGTGTGTGTGTGTGTGTGTGTGTGTGTGTGTGTGTGCGTGCACGCGCATGTGCTGTCACTTCAGCCATGTCTAACTCTCTTTGGCTCTTTGGACTGTAGTCCACCAGGCTCTTCTGTCCGGGATTTCCCAGGCAAGAATGCTTGAGTGGGTTGCCACGCCCTCCTCCAGGGGATCTTCCCAACCCAGGGATCAAACCCTTGATTCTTTTGTCACCTGCATTAGTAGGCAGGTTCTTTACCACTGAAGGGAAGTTGCTCAGTCGTGTCTGACTCTTTGCAACCCCATGGACTGTAGCCTACCACACTCCTCTATCCATGGGATTTTCCAGGCAAGAGTACTGGAGTAGGTTGCCATTTCCTTTTCCAGAGGATCTTCCCGACCCAGGGATCGAACCTGGGTCTCCCACATTGTAGGCAGACGCTTTACCGTCTGAGCCACCAGGGAAATCCTTCTAGCACCACCTGAAAAGTTCCAGCTTCTGTGTGTAAACACTTAATGTGAAGCGAAGAATTGTACCACATTCCATTATTTAAAATTTGGGTAATAACTCTCTAAAAAACTTGTCTGAGACAAACTGCTACTCATTTCTCTACAGAAATAAGTAGAGTCTGAGTTAAACACTTTGTAAAGTCTTACTCTTAGATCACTTAGTTAAAGTGCCATTAGTCTTCCCCAAATCAGATCCTGACCATCCCTGGAAGTACGAGTCTGTTATATCCTTTGGTAAATGTTACTGTACTCTGCTTTATTTTATTTGTTTAAAATAAGTTCTGTGTGTACTGACCTTGGAAATCATTTTATGTGAAAAAAGGGCATCCCTCATACATTTTAAGTATAAGCTTAATTAATATTAATATTTCCATATTTAAATATAAATGAACTTCATTTAATTCAGTCTTCTGAAGACTTTAATTGAGAATTTGGCTCCATGTCTCTTGTTGAATAGGAAAATAATTCCGTATCAATTTTGGCATAATCAAGTTTTTCCATACCTTTCGTCTGTTTGTTTGTTTTTCAATTCTTAACAATGAGAAAATGTGCTTAGGTGGTTATTAATGATACAGCAGCTATAAGCCATGGGGTGCAGAACTGACTTCTTACAACATCAGTGATGTTCAAGGGAGGGTGGATAGGGATTCAATCATTAATGATTTTTACCTAAGGATTAGCAGAGGGCTAACTAACCCAGCTGATTGACTGAATGTAGCTCAAACAAGATAGTGTGTCTAGGAAAGCACTTTATGCACTGTTGAGTGCTATAGACTACTATAGTATAATATAAAAAATAAAACTTGCTCAGAGGTGTTTGGTACCGTAGGTATAGTGCAAAACTCAGAGGAGGAATCCTTTCCTCCCTTAGTGAGATGTGGAAGACAGCAATTAATATTAGCACCCGAGTTCTTAGCATCTCTGTGACGGCAAAACCCTTAATCACAAGGATATCATTAGTGCTCTGAAGCATTTAATTTTGATGCTTGACAGCATTTTAAAATGCACCAATCTTTGATAAAGAGCAAATCAGAGCTGACGCGTTAAAATGAGAAAGAGGGAACAAAAACCACCTTAAGCTCCAAGTAATTCATTTTGAATATGCTATTTGTATTAAGCAGAGATATGTATAAGCTGTGGGTTTATTTTTCTTATCAGGGAAAGACCTTCTTAAGTAAACATGTCCTCTTTAAATTCAGATCCTGGGGAGGGAAACAAAACTCTGCTGAGGTTAAGACGTCATCTTCCTCCAAAACATGGGCTTCGGGAACCACTGTCAGCTTTTACTGCAGGTTTCTTAAGGTCCATAAAGGGCTGTTTCCAGTCTTTGTACACAGGCTGGAGACTTTTTGTTGCTTCTGTTTATTTCCTGCCTTACTCCTTCCTCCCCCGCCCTAATTAGAGCCAGTAATGAAATGCAATGTGTCTGTTTCAGCTATTTCCCCACCCAAGATCCCCCAAACTGCTTTTAATTCAATGCTTGTGATGTGGGGCCCTTGAAAACAGTTTTCAGCCCACAAGTGAAGGACTGTAGTGACTCCCTCCTCTCTTTCTTTCCCCCATGTCTCTTTTTCTCTTCTCCATCCTATTTGGGTGTCACAAGGACCAAACTGCTGCAGTAAAATGACTTGTAGGTGTTTGATGGCAAGTCATTGAGGAAGTGAATAAAAGAAAATTGCAGCATTCACATCAGTGGGGTGCGGAAAGAACTGCTGAGCTTTGAACCAAAGAAGGTTAAATTTACCATTTTCCTAAAAGAAGCCACCTCTGTTTGACATCAAAGCACCTCCAGTAATTCTTCATTGTGAGACGCACCACTGTTAGAAAGTCACGATGGAGCCCGGAATCTATGCTGTGTCTGTTTATCCAAAACACACACAGAGATAAAACCCACCTGTACCTCCCAGATGCGCTGTGGTCTGCTCTCAAACCAAATGTAATCACAGGTACATAGCCCAGGCAGATTCCATGCCAAAAGCATTTGCAGTTTCTCAGGGGTATGTGAAATTTTGAATACAGAATTATTTGAGGGGGGCAGAATTTATCATGGCTTCCTAGTGGAAAGCTCAGATCATTCAATCTCAAGCTTCAGTGAAAGTTTCCTTTGATCCTCTTGGGTTGTTGCTCCAGCTTTAAAAAGTGATGTGTTCCTACCATTTTCCTTGTTTCCAGTGGGTGCATAGAAAGACAGTCTCTTTCACACACTTAATCTTGCTGCCTCCACCCTAACTGCAGAGGGCTCACCACTCTGTTCCCTGACTTCAACAAAGATGTCCTTTCCCTGCGGTTTCAAGGATAGATACAGTACTAAGGGCAGCCCCTGGCGGTGACTTTGCTTACACTAGTGTGTCTTGGAAAAGGTCATGATACTGGAAAAGATTGAAAGCAAAGAGGGAAGGGGACAGCAGAATATGAGATGGTTAGATAGCATCACCAACTCAATGGTCATGAATTTGAGCAAACTCGGAGATAGTGAAGGACAGAGGAGCCTGGGATGCTACAGTCCTTGGGGTTGTAAAGAGTCAGACAGGACTTAGCGACTGAACTACAAACAGTGTGTCTTTGGAGATAACTCTGGTCTTGTCAAACTAGAGGGCTGTTTGGGGCTCTTTCTGGATTTAGGTTTCTAACTTGAAGGGAATTTAACACCGCTCACCTTTGTAGATGAGAAGTCTGGAAAACTATTTACACATGCCCTCCAGATACAGAGGAGAAATATCGAACAGATTGTCAACATCCTCATCCAGGGAGAGAGCAGTTTCTCAAAATGCCGTCTGTAACAGGTGTAGCGCAAACTAGTTTTCATGTTAACTTACTTTTGAATGACATTTTACAACCTGTATGTTCAAAAAAAGTTCAGCAGCGTTGTAAACCCCTTAGGAAACAGAGGCTCTATTTAAAATTAGAATTGTCATTTGCTTCACTCGTAATTGTCAATATCTTTGTTAACCTAAATAGCAAATCTGAACCCAGAAAAGGTCATCTGAAACAGGTGCAGATATTAAGTTGTTTTAAGGATGACTTACTTCGGATACATTATATCTGGAAAATATTTTGCTGGTTACAAAGTGGTGTTTTTTTTTAGATGTGTTTCAACATTTAGTTCACTTTTATTCCTTTGACAAATTTATTGAGCACCACTGTATGCCAGATAAGATCTTGAATAGTGGACATATAAAGATAAGCCTGTGTGCATTGGGTGTACTTTCTAAGAACTGACATGCCTGCATCTGGGGAGAAGGGGTTTTACAAATGGGTGAACAGAGGTGAGGAAATTTAAGTAACTTGTCCAAGGTGGCAGCTAGTAAATTTCAAACCTGGAATTTTATCCAAAATTCTTTTTCAATTCATTATTTTTTTTTCCCCCTGGCCAAATTAGTAAAATGAAGACTTCATCTGGATCAGGAGGCTTTTTCTTCTTCACCTCATTTCACACGTCCTTAGATGAGCCCCTGCAGAGCCAAGGTGCTGCTGATTTCCTGAATTTTCCAGTCACATGTGCGGCTCTGTTGCCCAACAAATCAATCTTGACCACAATTCCCCAGCCTAAATAAAAATCCTCTGTGGTTCTCTGTAATCCACAATGCACCCCTCCACATTCTGGCTTCTTGTCCCACTTACTGCCTTGTGTAGTGTTTAAAGTTTTTAAACATAAATGCCAATTTAGGTCTACTTTAAATTAAGTTCCACATGCAAAGACTTACAGGACTTGTGTGGAATGACTGCACAAGGATTGAATGGCTGTATCAGCATGATTTGTAAGTAAAAAGAAGAAGAAATGGAGGCCACATTTTGGATTCAACACTACTGAAATCCCCTTGAGAGTGCTAGGAAAAGGTGGTCTCAGACACCTTTGTCTCAAGACAGGAGAATGGACATTGATGATTCTGCTTCAGAAACTTAAAAATGAAGGGCTTCATTGAATTAGATCACAAATCTTTCTTTAGAAACTACTCTTTAGGAGTTCTTGCCTTTGTGATTTTTGCCTCCATCTGTCATTATTCTCTAACTAGCATGACCAGCTCTTCTGGTTGTGTGCTGTGTCAAAATATTAGCCATTAAAGGAAGCCTGCTTATGTCCAGAGGCACATGAGTTTCCTTAAAGCAAATATCTTTTATATGAAGGAAGTCTGTGGGTAGAGAGGAATGCCTTTTAGTCTAAGATGTGCCTTTTTCTTTTAATGAGCCTACTTACATCAACCCTCAGCTTCCTCCCAGCTTCTTACTCTTCTGCAGGTGCATGGTATGTCTGAGGACATGGTATGATGAGGAAGCCCCCACCTCTCGCTTCTCCCCATTGCCATGAGGAAACTTGGATAAGAATGTTAGCAGGAACTCTTTCTTCAGTTCTAGAAAACGGACTCTCTAGGTTGACAATAAAGAGTGCCTTCTATGTGTGTATGTGTGCATATTCATTTGCTCAGTTGTGTCCAACTCTTTGCGACCCCATGGACTGTAGCCCACCAGGGTCCTCTGTCCATGGGGTTTCCCAGGCAACAATATTGGAGTCAATTGCCATTTCCTCCTCTGACCCAGGGATCGAACCTGCATCTCCTGCATTGCAGGCGGATTCTTTATAGCTGAGCCACTGGGGAAGCCTGTCTTCTCTGTAAGACTATTACAAAATTCTCCATCATTTTTTTTTTTTTTTCAGTTAAGAAGGATAAGGTAGCACTTAATTGGATACCAAAGATTGTATTTAATTTGGCTTTGTTTGCCTTTTTCCATCTTTGCCTTGTTTCATTGGTGCTCCTTAAGTTTGTGCTCAGTGGATGAGTCAGTATGGAGGAAGAGCCAAGTCTGCCTTCCTTCCTAAGGTTTGGGAATGTAAATTGGCCCACTGGGAGGCAAGCAGGACCTTTTTTCTGCCTAGTCTTTTTATGTTGACCAAAATTCCCAGTGTGATTGGAAGCCTTCTTTTGAGCTAAGGCGTTGATTTGTCAAAGCTATTATTAAATCAGGTATTTGGGGCAAGCGTTCAAGCTATTATTTTATTAGTTTATTATCTCCCCTTCTAATTCTGTTAGCAAGGGGCAGAACTCAGAGGTTTTAGGACTCAGAAGCTGAAACCCTTCTATACTGAGTAGAGTTTGGCCATGTTTACCAGCTTGTGGAAACTGACCAGCAGTGGCATCAGAGATGATTTTTAGGGAAAACCTAGATGGAATGTTATGTGGTTCTGAGTTTCCCTGAGTGGAAATTTTCAGTTCTCTCTCAGTTCTTCTGATTTCCCCAAGGTCAAAATCCCAAATTGGTGTCAGGATTACCCGTAAGGCTTCTCTAACACTGGCTAATCTCTTTTTCCTTGGCAAAGCATAGAGATGCAAGAGCAGGTAGGGTTTTTGTTTTTTTTTTTTTTTAACATTGTGTTAATTACACTATTATTGCATATTGTTATGGATGCATTATTTATATTTCTGTGGTTACCTGCCATTAATTGCAAGTGATAACTGTAGTGAGAAGTTGTCTTTTGAGAGATAATCTGTGTCTTTTTAAGAAAAATGTTGCTTGAATCATAGTCCAAGTTGCAGAGGGAGGGATGTGGCAGCAATTCCCTGGGTGGCATGAGAAGACTGGTGTTGGGAACCACTGGGGAAGGGAAATGATTGAGAAATGCCATTGCCGAATGCCTCCTCCAGGGAGACGAGCTGCAGGCAGGCACACAAGGCATGGTGATGGCTTCCAGATGTAGAGTTGGACGCTGTATTGGAAGCAGGCTAGGACAGGCGAGGAAAGAACCCTTATGTGGCTTGTAACATGGAGGACATCCAAGTTGCCTCTTCTCTCCAAAGTGGTGGTGTGGCAAAGCCCAGTTTTTTCTAAACTGATACTCTTCTTGCCAGAGAAGCTGTCTATTACCATACGCTTTCCCGTTTTAGGACTGATTCTCAATCTTAGTTGGTTGTGGGTTGCTTTTGTCACCATGGCCTGATAAAAATGCTCTTCTGAAAAACATCTGTTTGGAAAGAATTCAGACTTTACAGCCCCCACAACATCATATTTTTTGTCAATTAACACGATTTATTCTTCTTTCCTCTTTCATCTCATCTTCCTCCATTTTTACGACAGCTGAGTCAGCAGACACTCTCTCGCTTTACTTTCACATTTGTGCCTATGAATTCTCCAAGTGGAGCTGCATTAGGAATATTCTATTAGTTAACACGATGATAGTGTTAACAGCCTGCCTGAGATTTTGTGAGCGCTCCGGTGGAGCTCATATTCCCTTTGAATGGGCACAGGAACACTGCCGCTCCAACTCCCGAATTGGAAATCAGGTTCATTTCCCACATGCAGTAGTTCAGGGATAACCCAGCCAGAGAGAAACCATCTTCGTTAATCAGTGCACTCACTCCAAGGGCAGCCAGGCAATTCTTTCCTGAGAAATCTGTTGATTATCAGTCTCTGACCCAGAACATTTCTGAGCATAAGTTCACATTATAACTTTATGATTTTCCTCCCTCCTGCTTTCTTTCTAACAGCCTCGCTTTTCTATTTCATTTCCCCATCCTGACCATCGGAGTTGAAAGAGCCCCTTTTATGGAGTGGATGCTAAAGTGCTCTGTTAGGCAATATATTTATTACCTGGAGTGAAATGGCTTTTCACAGCCAGGCAACCTTCCTAAACTCCTTGCTGCCTCTACATTTAAGAAAATCACTCCTTGCATTGCGCTGAACAATGGCTCTGTGTCAACCAGTAAAGGAAGAGAGAGAGAAAGTGTGTGTGCGTGTGTGTGTGTGTGTGTGTCTGTTGGGGCAGGGAACCTTAATACAGCTAATGAGCACATTTCCGGTTTTCATTTTCTTCAGATGTTCAGTGGCTTCCATATGTCTGCTGCATGCAACTCTGTTCACTCAGTTTGGCATTACTAACTTTGGGTTGCCTTTGATGGAGGACATGTGTGTTCACTGTATCGAAGCTTCATTTGTGTTTATGCCTGAGATCCAATCTGGAATAGCTTTAGGAATGGATTGGGGAAGAAGAAATAGGGAAGAGTGTGTGTGTGTGTGTGTGTGTGTGTGTGTGTGCGCGCGCACACACGTGCACACACTACCATCTCCAGACACCTCTAAAAGAGATGCCAGGCTGTTAGATGGCTGCCTCCAAGAGGTACTCTGCTGAATAAGCTTTAGCAGGAAGATTCCCTTGTGTGACATGTGACTCTGGTGGGTCTGGTTGTGTCCCTTGCCACCAGCGAACCTGTCAGATATGGTGAGGTGGGTTTGCAGCCAACTCCATTCCACTTGCAGATCGTTTATTTTACTTTCTCTCTCTTTTTCCCTCTGAGTTAAGATTTGGAAGTTGCATGTCCTAGGGATGGGCAGGAAGATGACCCAGCACCATTCTGTGGTTCCTCAGTGGTCATTTTTGGATGTTTGCTTTCATGTTGTTGTTCAGTCGCCGAGTTGTGTCCAATTCTTTGCAACCCCATGGACTGTAGGACGCCAGGCTTCCCTATCCCTTACCATCTCCCAGAGTTTGCCCAAGTTCATGCACAGCTTGTTTTCATATATATTCACAATTTGAGAATGAATAAAAAATATACGTTTGATTTAGGAAGACCCCTAATCTCTGGTTCTGCAGAACAGCTTTGTTAGATAAGATTGCACATTTTGTGAATGCTCCCTCTTTTCCCTGGAGATGGCACATTTGTGCCATTGTCAGTCACCGCAGAGCTTGATGACCACTGGATGGAGATGTGACAACCACAGTGCCGAAGCAAGGGGTTAGTCAGCATGGGCTGACAAATCTGAAAGCTGTTTTTTCTCTCCAACTATGATAAAAACACCCAGTGGAGGACAGCTTTTTTGTCCTTCTTAGTGGAAAGGTTTTCTACTCAACAGGCAAAAGCAGTATTTCAACTTTTGTAAAATAGTTGGAAAATGCCATCTATGTCCTGAGACTATTGTGGCTTTGTGTTCTTCATTATTTGTATGGTTATGTTCAAACTGGAAACTCTTTACTATAATTAAGCAGTACTTTTATTTATATTGGAAAGTATGTAAATTATTTGCCTTCTGGCATTCCCTGCAGTACCCTTGGAAGAGTTACACTATCTCTTGCTTGCATAAAATTAAAGATTAGTATGACAACACTCGATGCTTTGGAGGTGGGATGAGATGCAGTTCCTCTGAGCTTAAGAGGAGATTTTCTGAAGGCTTTTATGGCTTGCAAGAAAATAAACAAGCAGATACAATGCAGTATCATGTGAGCTGCTCAGTTGAATTTGACTCTTTGTAGTCCTGTGGATTATAGCCTGCCACGCTCCTCTGTCCATGGAATTCTCCAGTCAAGAATACTGGAATGGGTAGCTACCAGGGAATCTTCCCGACGCAGGATTCAAACCTGGGTCTCCTGCACTGCAGGCAGATTCTTTACCATCTGAGCCACCAAGGAAACAAGCAGATAGCATTCTCTATTGTTGTTTAGTTGCTCAGTCATGTCCCACTCTTTGTGACCCCGTGGACTATAGCCCACCAGGCTCTTTTTTCAATGGCATTTCCCAGGCAAGAATACTGGAGTGGGTTGCTATTTCCTTCTCCAGGGTCTCTTCCTAACTCAGGGATCCAACCTCCATCTCCAGCACTGCAGGCAAATTCTTTACTGCTGAGCCACTAGGGAAGCCCCAGCATCCTCTATAATATAGCTTTTCTGAGGAATGGCTACAGAACCTGTAGAGGTGACACTGTAGGACTGTGGACTTATTAGACTTTACTTTAGAGGTTGTCTTTCTAAGACAAATCATATGCCCCCCAAATACTGGAGAGAACCATAAAATGGTATGTGTTTGAATTGGGGATGAGGGAAATAGGGATCTGGAGGAAGGTAAGTCAATACTTCACAGTTTTCAAAGATAAGATGATGTTATTGACTGGTGCCACCAGTTTTTTCCCACGAATGTAAGATATTGTCTTCTTTTTTTTTCGGTCTCAATAGCACCCTCATCCATTGCTTTGGTCCAGGCTAAAGAAGTTACAAGATACAGTGTTGCTCTGGCTTGGCTGGAACCAGATCGGCCCAATGGGGTGATCTTGGAGTATGAAGTGAAGTATTATGAGAAGGTATTACTTGAATGAACAAGATTCTTCTCCTTTCTCCCTGCTACCCCTCCTCCTTTTTACCCTCCTTCCCTCTTCCTTCCTTCCTTCTTCTCTTTTTCTCTATAGCTTTTGGCCAGTTACAAATTCTGGAATACTAGCAAATCTCAAAGCCAAATGTATTTGGCTTTCCAGTCAAGTCCAATTGTGAATTTTATGCATTAAGTTGCTAGTCTTAAAGAATAGAAAAAATACATTATGTTCTAATATAACTATATTTTTTCTTTCTAGTCATGAAAGTCAAGATAGCTAACAAGGTCTAATCTATAAACCTTCTATCAGGGAGAGTGACTCATAAAAGTTGAAATAATGATCTGTTTAAGTAGATTACTGCTATTCAGAATCAAGGTGTGGATTTTGATGACTTTTAATAGAAAATCAGGGAAAGAAAATTACATTCTGCAGCCTCTTAAAGTTATAGAAAGACATTATTTTTACAAATAACTCATCTCTTAAAGGATAGAATTCTGAAGACAGCTATCTGCATTCAAGGTTGTCGAGAAAATGAACAATTGTCTTCTCTTTCCTTTTTAAAGATAATCACTTATTGGCTTCCTTAATAAAAGCAGGAAAAGGACAGGGGTTTTTTTTCCCCCATTGAAACCAGATTATAACATTTTTGACATTTTCTAGATAGAAAATAGAAAAAAGAAAAGGGACCTTCTTACAGCTGTTATTTCTGTTAAATTGCAGGGTGTGGAGTGAGTAAAGCCACCAACCATCATCTAATGTTCTTTTCAAAAAAAAAAGATACGGGTAAAGATCTGGATATGGTCAGTGTCAATAGCGATCATACCTGACCTTCACATTTCTTTCAACATCTAAGTTACAATAGTACTTGTAACGTTGAACCGAATATAGTGTTTAGAGTTCATCAATCTCCATTTACTTTCAGCCTCTGAGTGGACTGACTCAGCTGCTTTAATATTGTGTCTGGAGTAAGTGGAGGATTTATTTTGCCACCTTCCTTCATCTCATCCTCTTGTAATGTAGGATCAGAATGAACGAAGCTATCGAATCGTCAGGACAGCTGCCAGGAACACAGATATCAAAGGCCTGAACCCTCTGACTTCCTATGTTTTCCATGTCCGAGCCAGGACAGCAGCTGGCTATGGAGATTTCAGCGAGCCCCTGGAAGTCACAACCAACACAGGTAATGAGTTCTGAGATTCTAAAATAGGATTTGCCCATCCTATTCTGTTGAAATCTAAGAGACTGTACAAAATTTTCAGTTAGGCATACATTTTGTTTCAGAAGCTATTGGTTAAAATTAGATAGCAAATATCTGTAACGTAGAACACCTCTTGGTATTTAGAAAAGACCATTTTTCATACTAGTATCTGATCTGTTTTTTCACATGATTGAGAAATATCTTATTTTTCTCTTGTGCTAAGCCTTCTATAAACTGTGAAAAACAGGATTGCCAAACTGACTAATTGCCACTTGCATAACTATCTTACATTAAGCTGGGGAGTTTTCTCCCTGGGAAGATTAGAGAAGGCACCAAGTTTTTTTTTTTTTTTTTCCTCTCCTGTTTATTTTTAGGAATCTGTTCAAAACAAGTCAGATCATTTTTTTTTATTATTATTTTTTTAAGGCCCTCTAGACAACTAATCAATCTTTCAACATTGTGAGTTGTACCAACTGGATGATTGAATCAAAATGTTAATAAAGGGCATATACCTATGAATAAGCAATTTACATAAGATAACTCCGCTTCATAATTAACAAACCAAAACTGAGCCTAGTAGATAAGAAGCTGCTGGGACAGAATTCTCTACACCAGTTCTAGAAAATGATTTTATTCACAAATTATTAAATAAAATAAGAATAAAAAAGAGAAAATTCAGAAAGAAATCTGAAGAGGTTTGACATCCTTTGAGATTAGCCTAGAAGGCTTCAAGGAGGAAGTGGCTTTTGAGATGGGCAATAATAGACAGGTTTTTTACTAGTTGGGGTATGTGTAGGGGGAGAGAGAATCATTCTAAAATACTTGTCCTTTTGGAAATTTCCAACTGTCTTTCTCACTAAGGAATTCATCAGATCCTTGAGTTAGAGTTTAGGCTGAGAGTAGAAAGGAAAAGAAGAAAAGGGAATGAATGGAAATATTTATCATAGGATTTCATAAGAGTTTTCTGGTTGAAGTTTTTCATACAATTATAAAAAGAGTATTTTTGTCTCATTAAGGATGTCTTAGAAAGAAAATGCTGTTGCCTGAATACTTCATGAAGAGCAGAGTAGGCCGTGAGCCTTTCAAATAGCTTCAGAGACTCGAAACTTATGACACTGAGAAGTTCTAACTCTTAGGACCTCACCCAAGGTGATGCTTGTGTAACTGTCTTTGCCAGTGCCTTCCAGGATCATCGGAGACGGGGCCAACTCCACTGTCCTGCTGGTCTCCGTCTCGGGCAGCGTGGTGCTGGTGGTTATTCTCATCGCAGCTTTTGTCATCAGCAGAAGGTAAGCACTAAAGCCACTCACCGCCCCCACCCCCTTCCCAGTTTTTCTGAGGGAGCTTTTTGTCTCCTCCACACAAAGCTGAGGCTTTTGATTAGCATCATAAACACTGCATTTGCATCGCCAGCTTGCTCGCTCCTCTTTGCTTTGATCTCCCTACACCCCTGCTGGAGCTGTGGGCTGGACCCTGGTGGCAGCTCTCACTGCAGAGAGTCCTAGAAAGACCCAGCTAATTCCAGGGAACCAAGCTGAAAGCAGGCCATTGGGAGCTTTCTAGATTCTCTAGGCTGTAAGGGTGTTATATTTATACCTCTCTTAAACCTAGACTGATGGCCAAAGGCCAAAATAAAACATAGAAAAACTTGGACCTCAACTTTGAGTTCTGCCATCTGTCACCTGTGTTACTTCACCTCTCTGAGGCTTTGTTTCCTTTTTGTGAAATAGGGATAATAAAATACCTGTCTCTAAGAGCTATTGACAGGAGAGTTTTGATAGGCACAAATAGATAATCCAGCACACAAGTGCTGGTTTAACAAGATACTGGTTCGTGATAACAGTAACCAAAGCAAGAAAGCAGGTACTATGCTCCATCTTCCCTTCGGGAAAGCCAGCGACTTTTCCAGAGGGTACCCTTTGAGCACTTTGTGAGCATGGCATTGTTCTTGGAAAAGGATCTAAAACAGCAATCACTTATTCTATGAGAGTTTGCAGTCTAACTTGGTACTTGAAAAACAATCTAGAAAAGAGAACAAGAACGAGTTTGACAACATATTGTTTTTTGACCCAGTTTTTCTTATCTTGTCGTCATTTCCACCTACTTTTGACACTGCCTGGAGCCTCCAGAAGAATGGGAGGGGTTTGGGGGGGCAGCTGCCCGTCTTCAGTTGTGTCCACATCTAGGCCTTCTTTGTCTCACGCATGGGTATCTTCCCCTTTTCCAACCTTCACCCTCCCTATGCCATCAACTGTTTTATAAGGTGGGGCTTTTAAGAAGAAATGTAGACCCCAGGATTTCAAAATGATCATTTCATGTTACAGAAAAGGAAACTGATGCTCAGAAAACTGCAGTCCTTGTCCAGAATCACCCTGTTGCTTTAGCAGTAGATCTGTTACTGGACCAGCACAGCCATGCTTAGCCTCAGGCCACTGTCTGTTGGCACTGTCTCTTTCTGCCTCTTTGGTCGGCCAGCTCATTGATATCAGAACACTGCCTCTGGCTATTTCCACTGGCCTGGGCCAGCCACCATGATTTTCTCACACTTTGTGGTACATTAGAATTAGGACGATGACCATACATCTTCGTTTGCCTGGGTGGTTTGAGTTGTCACGCGTATTTATTAATATCATGTATCTATTCTCACTCTCCAGAATGTCCTGGAATATA
Organism: Cervus canadensis; assembly: GCF_019320065.1. NCBI lineage: Eukaryota > Metazoa > Chordata > Mammalia > Artiodactyla > Cervidae > Cervus > Cervus canadensis. The sequence continues at coordinate 25,354,373 of NC_057409.1, forward strand.
GAGCTCAATCATCCTCACTCTCACATAGTGTAGAAAAGCTCCTTACTGAGTGTGGGCATCTGCATTTGTCATTATTGGTTTGTTCTTTCTGATGCAAAGTCTGTTGGAGGACAGCACTGAATTTTGTCTTGAAGAAGTTAAATCTGCCACATTCAGTCCTATTGCCGTCATACACTACACACATACAGACATACATCTAGACATGCCCACTTACATGCCCACACACATAGTACACCTTAGACTTTGGAAACTTTACCTTAGCCTGAACAGAATCTGAATTCCCAGAGTTCTTTCCTCCCCATCCTTTTGGTTTTGTAAGTCAATCAAGACAGACCTCTTTCTTGTCCATTGCCATTTGACTTTGTACGTGCCGGGCTCATAAACACATGAAAACTACATACCTTAATCTATATCCGTCTGACAGCAGGACCGATAGAGCAGGATGAGGAGTATGTAGAAAGTACATCGGCGTTTGCTTTTGGTATTATATATTTCTGCGTTTGAAATTTTTACAGTGTATATAAAAACTTCTGTCGTTGGAAAATAAAGATGTTGAGTGGGTTGCCATTCCCTTCTCCAGGGAATCTTCCTGACCCAGGGATTGAATCTGGGTCTCTAGCATTGCAGGCAGATTCTTTACTGGTTAAGCCACCAGGGAAGCCCTTTTACTTTCATTACATACTTCTATATTTGAAGTTTTTACATTGTATATAAACTACTGGTATCATTGGAAAATAAAGACGTTTAAAAGTCTAAAGGAGGAATAAAATCATTCGTTACTGCCACCTCAAAAAAATACTTAACTGAAATTCAGCACCCCAGAATGCTCAGAACCGTTTGAGATAACACTTGTTTATAGAAAGTAGGAAGGGAATGACAGAGGATGAGATGGTTGGATAGCATCACCTAATCAATGGACATGAGTTTGAGCAAATCCCAGGAGATGGTGAAGGACAGAGAAGCCTGGCGTGCTGCAGTCCATGGGGTGGCAAAGAGTCAGACACGACTGAGCAACTGAACAACAGGTCTCATCTTGAGTCTTAACCAAGATTTTGGTTGGGAGAATTCTCTAGTTGTAGTCTAGATTTCCTTTAGCATGACTTTCTTTGTTTTTTGCATTTTAAGTTGCCCTAAAGACAGCAGTCAGACAGGAGTAATTAGAAATAGTTCACCTCGTTATAAGTGTGTTTTTTTCGCCATGTTCTTCTTTGACAAAAAAAGAAAAAGGAAAAGCAGATGAAAATGTAATTCAGGAAGACAAGTTTATTAAAATCTCTAGCTATAGAAAATAGCATCACAAGCTTGATGACTTAATTTCCTTTCTGCTTTTATTGAACACTTTATTATTTAAGGCAGGATTGATCGAATTTCCAATTATGAGTCCCCACCTTAGAGAATTGAGCCTGTCAAGTTACCCAGCCATGATTCCTGTACCTTCTTCCCCATTAAAAAAAAATAAGTCACTTCCCAAGGCTGATAAACACTGCTTGGTGATTGGTCCTCAATGGATCACTTTTTAGAAAATGAAATGTCAACCCTTTGGCCTCCTATTGATTCTTCTTTAGTGTCAGACATAAAGCTGTCAAGGAAAGGCTGCCTGGAGCCAGGTAGCTGACAGGCTTTGCAGTGGCCGGTGCACACTCAGCTGATTCTTCTCTGCATGCAGGCTGTGTGCTCTGTCATCATGATCGTAGATGTTTGAATGGAATAAAATCAGGTGAGGAGAAGGGAGACAGGTATAGTGTAGACCAAAATCTGGTCCATGCTTTTAGTGAGAGTACAAGTGAAAGATGGTAAATGGTATGCCTAAAACCCATGCTGCAGTCAGCCATCTGGGAAAGGAACAGATAAAACACCCTTGCCTGGAAAGGGATGGGGCTGCTTCTTGCCTCCTAGAGCCACAGACGCAAAGTGAAAGTGTCAGTTGATCTGACACTTTGTGATCCCATGGACTGTAGCTTGCCAGAATACTCTGTTCATGGAATTCTCCAGGCAAGAACACTGGAGTGGGTAGCCATTCCCTTCTCCAGGGGATCTTCCCGACCCAGGGATATTTCGAACCTGGGTGTCCTACGTTGCGGACAGATTCTTTACCATCTGAGCCACCAGGGAAGCCCTGGATGGTTGATAGCAATTTGGATGCAAGAGATGTTACTGCTGATAAGGTGACTCCCGATACCCTCATGTCTCCTATGATGACAGGGGAGATATTTTTTAAAAAGATGTAAATGAGCAGAGACCCACACAGTGACAAAAATTTTAGTCCTTATGATTATCTCAAAGAAAAATGCTAGTTTGTTATTAAAAAAAAAAAAAATGTCCTCAGGCTCACAGCCAGTGTCTTGCTAGGTTTTTTTTTTTTTCTATATGATAACAATTGTTTTTTATTTCACTGTATTTACTTTATACTGAGAAGCCTGAGCTTTAGGCAAATCAGAATTAATCTCTAATTTCTCCAATGAGAAGATCCACTTTTTCCTTTTGACCAACTTGGAAATGTAAACATTTGGGGATCTCAGTGAAAGCATCAGACTTCAAAGTTTATAAATTTTATTTATTTAAAGTGCTATACGGAATACATTGACTTAGACATATTATATGTTTTTACCATCCACATTATGTTGAGGAAATTAACTTACATTTTTTATAAGCATCTTTGATCAGTGTCTTCCTGTGTCACTTATCATATAAGTTATAATTTAAGGATTCTGTCAGCTTTTCAGAGCATGTAATTATATCTACCATCTGGGGTTGTTAAAGGTGCAGCATTTCTTATATTTATGTGATGTTGTCCCTAGAAATCTTCTCCTAGACCGCATATGTACATTCCATTGGCAACATGGCACCATTTCTTTATACTCCTGTAGGTGTACATTTGTGATTGCCACAGTGTAACTGCTTTATTGCTTTTAAAACTGATTTTTGACTGTTGGCAATGACGTCATAAAATGCAATGATAAGGTCATAACCTCAGGACTAATGATCCTAGTGACTGTGTTAAATTCCTCTGACAACTCTCCCCGACCCAGACCCTTTTGTGTTAATGACTTCATCAGTTTACCTCCAGAAGCGTCCTGAATAGTATTAATTCAGGTTGCTTTAGGCTAGTGTGTCTTCTCCAAATAATATTTTATTGTTTAGTATGTATGAGAAACACTTTTAAGAAAGGACCAGAATGCAAGACAAGCCCTTCTTTTCTAAAGGACAGTTTGGTGATCAGAGACAAGTATTGCCCGATAACCCGCCATAGGTGGGTTTTATACTGGTCTGATCATTGCTAGTGCTGCTGGGTTTCTAGTTATGTTAGGGTTATAAAGTACCCCTCTTACCTGAATTAAAGAAAAAATAGTAAATTGATTTTTTTTTTTTGGTTGCCCTGGGTCTTCGTTGCTGTGCACAGACTTTCTCGAGGTACAGAGTGGGGGCCACTCTTTAGTTGCGGTGCTCGGGCGTCTCCTTGCGCTGGTGTCTCTTGCTGCAGCACATGGGCTCTCGGCTCGGGGGCTTCAGTAGTTGCTGGATGTGGGCTCCGTAGCTGCGGCGCACAGGCTTCATTGCTCCCAGACATGTGAGATCTTCCCGGACCAGGGACGGAACCTGGGTCCCCTGCATTGGCAGGAGGATTCTTATCCTGTGTACCACCAGGGAAGTTCAGTAGTGAATTGATGTTAAAAAAAAAAAAAATGAAATGGCCGTGGCACAATTTGTAAAGGAGGGACACGGATGGCTCAGCGAAGGAAACTGCTGGCATCTTGTATGTTAGGAATCTGAGGCCTGGAGAAGAGGTTAAACAGTTAACTACAGAAGGTCACATAGCTAGTTAGTTAGTTGCTTGATCAGAACAGGAGTCCATCTCTCCTGACTTGCAATATTGCGTCTAGATAGATTATGCTAATGTCTTCTGAACCGGAAAATGGACCTACATCAAATGCTAACTTTGACAGTTGTAGTGAACCAGAGCTTCAGGAGTCTCCATGACGTGATGTTGGTACATTTGTGTTCTGTGATTTAATGTGCTTCTAATGCATGCTATTAAGAAGTCAGACTTTGCAAGTTGGTATTGTCTTCTGAAGGTTACAGTTTTCCACTTTGGAGCTGAAACTCTTTTCATAATGCTAAAACAGTTACCATTCAGTCTCTATCTATCTCTCCTGGTGTCCTAATTGGAATATTATGATCACATAAGAATGAATACACTTAAATGTTAGCCTAAATTGGCTCTGATGAAGTCATGTAAATTTCTACAATTAGAGGGCAGATGGTACTGCGGGAACATTCTAAACAACTTGTGTGCAATCGTACGGTTCACTTCCACCCATTTCAAAATGTTGCTTGTGAAGAGCATTTAGCCGTCATTTGGTGCAGGAACAATGACAGCTTAAGGAAGGGGAAAAAGAAGGATGACTTCGATGAATCTTCGTGGGTGATGCCATTAAACGCTGGAAAGGGTCCTCCTGGAGCCATGCTAGTTATTACATTGCTTTATCTTCTTTAATTTGCACTTTAGCTGAATAAATTACTTACCTTTTGCTAATTAGTTTTGGAACAGTGAACCCCATCAGTCAAATCTGTCGACTTGATCAAGGAAGTCAGTATTTTCATAAAAGTGGGGTGTATACTGAGTCCTGCCACACTTCCCTCCACTATTTTGTTGGTTTTATCAGATAGTCAAGGTGCCAGGAGCAACGTGTTGGTTGGGGGTGCCGCACCAGGGGCCCCTGCTGTTCCTGGACATTGTCTGTTAATACCCCAATTCCGGTGGGCTTATTCACAGCTTTCAAAGTTTCACCTGCAGACAAGTCCCTTTAACTTAGTTGAAAGGTTGAATATTTCCTTCTGGAGCATTTACTCACAAACCACTCCCCTCTTTCCCAATTTTTTGGGGTTTTTTTTTTTGTTTTTTTAATCAGCTTGCCCACATCTCAATAATTAGAAAGTCTTCCACAAAGGTTCCCTTCTGTCATTCAGGTGATCTGCCTCAGATGTCAATTTCGCACCCTTTTAGATGGCGTGGTTTCCTGCGGGCTGGCTGACTCAGTGATAAGCTCCAGTGGGCTTTCTTTCTCTGGACAATAACGGACACATTGTCCTACCCTGAACCAAAGGAGAAAGGGTCATCAGGTGACAAAGGGAGAGCAGGACTCAGGCTTTTTAGTTTCAAGGTATTATTAAGTAGCTAATAGGCTACAATTAGCCTTTGAACAGTAATCCTTGTGTTTCTTTGTCAGCATTCCTTGTACTCAGCTAGAGACTTTTCCAAGTAACACTCCAAGTAAAGTTTCTTTAAAAATACACCTTCTCTTCTAATTTACTTCCTCCTTCTATGTTTAGAAGTATGAGGAAGGGATGGGCAGGTGAACCTTATAATGAATGATTCTTGCCATTTTGCGTTTCCTCTGGCTTTGCACAGATTTCATGAATGTGTTGATGGAAATCAGCACTCCTAGGCTTCTTGAGACTGTTCTTTCTTCTGGTATCTATCAGAGTTTTTGAGGAACTCACTGACAATTTAAAGTTGGGACAAAAGCTTCCTTGCACGAGGCTTTTTTTTTTTTTCCCCTTTTTCTTTAAAGGAAAGAAATTCAGATCAGTATTCTTGATCTAAAGTGTTTTAAAAGATATACTTGTAATTTTAGATAATGCTTTTAGGAGCTCTGATAAGATACAATCTCCTGGGCTGGCAGGGCCCTATCACACCCTTGGGACCTAGCCACGCGTTTCCTTGACATAAAATGTTGTTTTCATAGTCCCTGACCTAACACGCTTGTATTTCCTTTAAAAGGAGAGGAAAGGGGGGAGGCTTGGAGGGAACTATATCTTTCATACAAGCGTCTGATTTCAGGTTATTTAAACCTGTTTAGCTTCTTTGATGAAGCAGTGGCTTTTGAGAGCAAGTGAAATCCAATTTAAGTGGATTTACTGATATAAAATGTGCTATTACTTATAATTAACTCTCGCCAGATATCATCATATAACTTCATCTCCACTATGAGAGGCAGTGAGCTGGATGTGGCAGACACACTCCTATATTTGCTGGAGAGTCATGGGTGAATGACGTGCCCCTCTGCCTCCGTCGTTTTCGTCTGTACAGTGGGACTGAGCGTGTGTCTGTCTGCCAGACTGCTTTCAAAGGATTGTTGAGAAGATGTGATGAAATAATAGATGTGAAGGTTCTTTTAAAGGTTAAATGCAAAGTGAAAATGCAAGCTGTTATTTAAGACTGAAGGACTTGCCTTCGAAGTGAACTCCAGTAACTGAGGTCTGTGTTTACTAAGCTGGTCCCTGCTTTGCAAACAGTTAGGGGAGGAGATAATATGTGTAATGAGAGCAGTTTGAAAAGTTAAATGCAATGTAAAAAGGCAAGGTATTATTATTTGCAAGGGAATTATACACACGGAGAAACATCTGTAGGCGCCAAGGCTCTGATTGCAGAGCTGGTTCCTGCATTGCTGACAATTTAGAGAGGAATGTGGTTGAGGAGCTGGGATGCGTGACTGTGATTGGGCTGCTCTCTGGTCTGTGTGGCCCCTTCTTCCATGAGCATCTCGCCCTTCGCAGCTTGTTCAAAGTGCAGGGTTTCAGGTTATCGGATTCAGGCAGGACCACACTGCTTCGACCCTCCGTGGCCATCAGGGAATCCTCTGTCACCACAGAGCTTCCGTTTCCACATATGTAAGAGTCTTGACTGACCTCATCTTTAAAGCGCTAAGAAAATTACAAGATGATTATAAACTACAATGTAAACTTGACATTTTTGGCTGAAACATAAATGCACATATTTTATTCACTAATGTGGTCTGATTTCCCAACTTTAGAGAGCTCTAATATCAACTGAGTTGATTTTCCAGTTTATTTAATATATATACCTGTAGTCACGGGGCTTCCCAGGTGGCGTTAGTGATAAAGGACCCACTGGCCAATGCAGGAGGCCTAAGAGATGTGGGTTCAATCCCAGAGTCGAGAGAGGATCCCCTGGAGGAGAGCATGGCAACCCATTCCAGTATTCTTGCCTGGAAAATCCCACGGACAGAGGAGCCTGACGGGCTACAATCCATAGGGTTGCAAAGAGTTGGACAGGACTAAAAAACTTAACATGCACACGCCTGCATACGTGGACACATACATGTACATGTGTACATGTATAACGTATCAAGATTACTGATTAAAGATTTATATATACTCAAGGTTTCTTTTTCCCAAGACTTTTTATAACCAAGTCGGGTATCACTCCTATGGGACCTTGAGAGTAGAATGCCAACTGTAGGACCATACACTGTTTTTTAGAGAAAAGAATTAGCTACAAATGGAAACTTATTTTTACTCTTGCAGTATTTTCTACAAACTCTTAAGGAATATAATCCAGTATGAAGCACATATTTACCTTTTAAACTGTCATTAATAATTTAGGAATTTGTATGCAGCAATTGAAGCCAATAACCACAAAACTATTGTTTTAAGGATATCATATAACACGATAATGAGGTTTTTTCTTTTTCTTTTTTTTGTGGTAGTGGTTATTGTGGTGAAAGCAACAGGGCTTACTGTTACTTATCACATACTGACCATTATTGCCTTGTGCAGAATTCACCAAGGGAAACTTTTTTTTTTTTTAACTTTTTATTTTGTGTTGTAGTATAGCCGATTAACAATGTTGGGACAGCTTCAGGTGGGCAGTAAAGGGACTCAGCCATATATATGTTTCATTCTCCCCCAAACTCCCCTCTTTATCCAGGCTGCCACATAATATTGAGCAGAGTTCCCTGTGCTACACAGTAGGACCTGGTTAGTTAGTTAGCCATTTTCAATGTAGCAATGTATACATGTCAATACCAAACTTAGAGAAGCTAAGTGGGGAAATTATAAGTGGGGAAACTCACCAGTAAATTATAATCTATCTTCAATACAAGAAATTTCTCCTGAAGATTTAAAATTCTAATTATATTATATAATATTTGCTTTATCACCTCAGTTTAATACTGTGGTTAAGAGTAGAGACGCTGGACTCTGCTTGTATTTGAAACCATTATTTACTATTAATATCAAGGTAAAATTTATTCACCCTATTATTTTACCTCCCATAAACCTCAGATTTCTCATCTGTGAAATTTGTATACTACCTGACTTACGGTAGCAAAGAACTTGTGGTTTACAGCTTCTAAAAATACATATTTTTTTTATCTTTTAATAGACGGAGTAAATACAGTAAAGCAAAACAAGAAGCAGATGAAGAGAAACATTTGAACCAAGGTACAGAAAACTGGGATAAAAGTAATTTTATTTTTCAAGCATTTCTTGTGTTTTCAGTTTAGAAATGTCTAAACAATATTCATTTGGCTATTAAGATTATATTCTGTTCATGGAATTATCCAAATAATAGACTTCAGGGTATCTAACTCAAATAGGTGATTGGTGTTTGTTTAAGGTGAGATTAAAGATGGAGATTGGGGAATTTCCTTAAGTGCTTTTTTCCCTTATTTTATCCTCCACCCTGAAAAAGTTTTGGTAGCTGGCTCAGTTTTGTAGCTGGGTGGCAAGATTTAACAGGTAACAATTTTTCTGAGGTAAAAATTTGGGGGACAAATAGAATAAGGAATTGAACACATGGCAGAATTTTGCTATGGAATTCGAGACTATCAATATTTCTTAAGTGGATGTTAGTTATTTTGATGTTCCAAGTGGCTCCAAAGAGTAAATTCAAAGAACTGAATGACTTGAGGAAGATAGAAGACTCTGAAATGGACAGTGGTTAGTGACTCTTCAGGAGTACCATCCACTAGAACTTGCTGAGGTGATGGTAGGTCTTTATTTGCAGCATTCAATTCATTAGCCAGTGACCACACACTGTTGGATACTTGAAAAGTAGCTAGTCGTGAATGAGGAAGTGAATTTTTAATTTCATTTAATTTTAACTAATTTGCATTTAAATAGTACCAAGTGGTTAATAGCTACCCTGTTAGCGATTAAGAAAGATTTTTTTGGCTAGAACATACCAAGTTGATGAAGGGTCATGGAGTATCCAGTAATTTTCCCTTTGTTCATCTTGCTGCTTTTCTAAAACCACACTTTCTTATTTGCATGCAGTATATATTTTTAATAACAAAAATTATGTAATTTTTTTTTTTTTTGAGATGAGGACAAAACTGACAGTCTTGGGAAGTCAAAGGGGTTGGGCCAACTCTGTATCCTACACCTCTCAGTGCCCCAAAGCTCCAGGAGCTCCAGAGGGAAAGGCAAGGTGTGAATGCCAGTGGAAAGTTCCCACTAGTTTCTAATGCATCTTGTCCCAGACATCTCTGGCTGCCTAAGTGCTCACATTCTGAATTCAGCTTACAAGTGACTGTAGGGTGTGGCTGAATTACCCTTCCTGGTATTCAAAGCATTCATGATTCAGCTACAGTATTTTCTTCAGCGGAAGCTTCCAGGTGGAATTCAGTGTCTTTACTTACAGCACCTTCTTTCCAAAACTGAATAAAAGTGGAACTCCAATATAGAGTTTGCATTTTCAAATTAACTAGCAGATTAATTATCCCTCTTGTCCATTTAACCTAGGTTTAGTTTGTTTACTGTTATCAATTGTTGGTGGAGATGGGGCTAAACGTGATGCCTTGTAGCACGACCATTTGAAACAGTTTCTGTATCTTCCCTAAGGGAAGAAAGCTGGAGATGGTGGATAGGACTTGAGCAGCTGATTGGGACAATATATTTTTTACATCATTTTTGTTGCTTTGAATTATTTATTTATTTATTTGTTGACTGTGCCACATGGCTTGTGGAAATCTTAGTTCTCCAACCAGGGATCAAACCCTCACCCCCTGTGCTGGAAGCGGGGAGTCCTAACCACTGGACCACCAGGGAAGTCCCCAGGACAACAATGTTTGGCTAACACATTCCAAATTCCCTTATGGAGACTCTCTTTCCCTCCACCGGATAGGTGGTTTTTAAAATTTCATCCTTGCAGTGTGAAGGCTTCCCAGGAACTCTGTAGAGCTACAGCCTCTTATGTAGCAAACAATTCTTGTTTACCTGCTAACAAAACACAGAGCAAGACTTTAAACATTTTCCTATACCTATGCTATTTTTCTCATGCTAAGAAAACTTTTCCTGTGCTGAGTATTTTTAGATCCAGAGAATTTCAGTTTACTAGTGGTTCCTGAAAAGTGTTTGGGCTTCCCAGGTGGTGCTAGTGGTAAAGAACACACCTGCTAATGCAGAAGATGTAAGAGACGCAGGTTCGATCCCTGGGTCAGGAAGATCCCCTGGAGGGAGGGTATGGCAACCCACTCCAGTATTTTTTCTTGGAGAATCCCATGGACAGAGGAGCCCGGCAGGCAACAGTCTGTAGTGTCGCAAAAAGTCAGACACGACAGAAGCAACCTTAGCACACACGCATGAGAAGTGTCCTGCCAACTTTTTGCATGTTTGTTACTCAGGTGTTAGAACTTACGTGGATCCCTTTACGTATGAAGATCCCAACCAAGCAGTTCGAGAATTTGCCAAAGAAATCGACGCATCCTGCATTAAGATTGAAAAAGTCATAGGAGTTGGTAAGTCTGTATCTAAAAGCCTGTTTTCTTTGTGAATATTAAATATAGATATATGTGGATTATATAAAGGCATATGAATATATTGTGTATGCCTATGTATGTAAATAGCGGTGTACCTGAAATTTCCTTAATCTACATAAAACACCAGCGCAGTGCTCAGTGTGTGATAAACACTCCACAAATGCAAGCTATTATTCTTTCACTTTTAATGTGTTTCTGGTTCAGAGTCAATTCTTTTTCTCTCTCAAAGGTGAATTTGGCGAAGTATGCAGTGGGCGTCTCAAAGTGCCTGGCAAAAGAGAAATCTATGTGGCTATCAAGACGCTGAAAGCTGGATATACAGACAAGCAGAGAAGGGACTTCTTAAGCGAGGCCAGCATCATGGGACAGTTTGATCACCCAAATATCATTCACTTGGAAGGCGTTGTCACCAAATGTACGTGGGTCGCTCCCTTGACAAAGCCAAGTTAGAAGTTACTGGCAAATTAAACACACATTTTCTTTCCAGGGAAATGACAGATGGAACAGACCCACTGATTGCTAATAGGAGGAAATCAGTGCAGGACAAGTCATTAATCTTGTAGTCAGTTCTAAATGGGTCTGTGGTGTAGGCTGATACCCTATTTCCAAAGCAGCTTGTGTGAGATTTTAGCGAAATTAATATTGCAGATTTTTAGTATGCCTCGCCATCTTTCAAATGTTTGCTAGACCAAACTGATTGTCACAGGGTAGGCGCAAGCAGATGGTAAGCAAAATAAATTTTAAGTACTTTTCCTATAAAACACTACAGAACTTCACCACACCTTGGGCTCGAAGCTTTGGTTCCAGATGCGAGGAGTGCGTCCTGGGAATCTGTTATATTGGGGGATTTGCTTGTCTGCTCGGCCTGATTTATGGCAATTGCAGTTCAGCACCTATTTCCAGTAACACCTGGTTGAACCTTCCTTTTTTTAGTCCATTAGCATTCGCTGAGCCCGTGAACCACGCTTCAGTTACAATACGACACAGCTCAACAGATGCATTTTGCGAAGCATACCCTGAATACATCTGTAAGGCTGGCTAAGACCCACATATAAAGCACCACATGCACAAGGCAGGTGAAATGGTTCCTATTGAAGGTGGCTATATTCCAGAAGTCTTAGTACCTACTACAGTTACTACAAGTCAGGGATCGTGTAAGCCTGGGGCTATGTCTCCAGGAAGCCAGTGTACCATTTGATTCCAGGTGCCTGGGAAGCATTCTCCATCAACCGGTGCAGAGTGGTGGCTGAAGTGGGTGAAGTGGGGGCAATTTAAAGAGTATAAACATTAGACATTAGGTCTGGGGCAAAGAGGTCAGTAACATGCAAGGGTATACAATCTTTGGGCAGGGAAAATAGGGAATTACTAGAAAGTCACAGCAAATATACATTCATTTAGAGGTCCTCAGACTTAAACATCTATCAGATTTCTGGAAAACTCTTGAAACACTTTCCTGGACCTCATCCTCAGAGGTTTGATTCGGTGGTTAGGGGCCCATGAGCTCACGATCTAAAGAGCTCAAGGTCAACCATGCTGTAGTCCCTGGGACCACACTTTGAGTCTCTTTGGCCTAGTGACCAAAGATTTGTACACCATCTTCTGCTAGTAAATTGTGAAGTCTTAACTGGTTGCTCAAGCTGTCAGTTTCCCCATCTGTAAAATAGAGATAAAAATAGAACTTGCCTTACAAGGTTGTTTTGAATGAAATATTTAGGGTGTATGGCATAATGCTTATATAGCAAATTTAAAAAAAAAAAAAAACAACTTAAGTATTAACTGGTACTATTATGTCTTAAGAAGTACATCTTTCCCCCAGCTTTGGAATCCTTTAAAAAAGGAAGCTTGGTGCTAAGGGTATATAATTTTCCACCTAAGGTGAAGGCTATAATTAGCATAGAATAGCTCTATTTGCTTTTTAAGATTAGTTTTACAGACAGGATTTTTTTTTTTTTTTTTTTTTCCTGTAGCCTGTGGCCTTTGGGCTTGCCCGGAGCCCTTCACTTCTTTAATTAAAAGATAACATTCCCTTTAAATATTTCTGCAGGTCCATTTTCTCACAAGGAGGCTCTGTTCAGCTTGGGGTGTTTTTCCTGGGGCAGACAGTGATTTTTGTAGCACCTCTGCAGAAGAGAGGAGAAACAGGGGATCTTTGTGCTAAAATCCCACCGCGCCTCTCTAAAACTCGTAGCTATTACAGCTGTAACTGTTATAAACGACTGGATGCATTTGCATAATGCAGTTGTCACTGAATTAAAATGATTTAAAATTTCCACCAGAGAAGCTATCCCCTTCCCCCACCTCTCCCCTCCCACCTCTCCCTTCCCCATGGCATCCCTGCTTGTTCTGGGGATGGGTATGCCTTCACCCAGGAGTCCAACCAGGACCCATTTTATAAGCCCTTCTGTGCGGATGCAGACATTTATCTTTATTTATCTTATAGTGCTCATAGATTCTGACAAATGGATACATTTAATAAACAGGAAAAGGAATGTAGAAAAATTGTGAAGATGATGCCAACTGTCAGATTAGGGATGTGTAAGGGTGAAAAGGTGAAGTGAGAATCTGAGTTCCTTGAGTAACTTTGTAAATGGACAGAGAGACTATAAATTCTCACCACTACCCCCTCTCTTTCTAATCTTGTGCTCTCTTCCCCACATTTCCAGAGGGGCCTGGTGAAATGGAAGTAGGTGTTAATCCACCGCCAGGGGAATCACCCTTTCTCATGAGTTGACAAAGTAGCATTTGATTGAGGCAGGTTCATTAAAACTCATTTAGATGCATTTGTTCTGTGTGGTCACGGCTATAGAGGGTCATTGAGTCTAAGGACTCAGGGCTTCCTATTTATATTGATGGAGGATGGCAAGGCAGTCAGGGACCTCTCCCAGCAGCCAAGGGAAAAGAGATTAGAAGTGGTTTTATTCATCCTTCAGTCTACACTGAGATTCCTGCTTCTTCTGTCCGCTTTCCTTCATCCCTTGTAAATAAAATGTCCAAGGTGTTGTTTCCTAATTCAACATGTTTGCCTTGGAAAGATTTCTTCGGCACAATACCCAATGCATAACCAAAAAACAAATTGATAAATGGGACTTCACTGATATTAAAAACTTCTGCTCTTCTAAAATTTGGCCTCTGAAATGAAGACATATTCCCTTTCCCTATGCCAGTAGAGAGTATAATTTGATAGGGGCTTAAGATGGAAAATGTACCCGTTTAGAATAATTCTGGGGACTTTCCAGCAATGACACATCCCAGTCCAGTTTCCATGATTAAGTCATAACCATAAGGACAACAATGAGTATTTTTGATAAGTCAAAAATTAGTTTTATTTATCAAACTAATATCTTATTTTCCTCCCAGGAACTCTTTTATCCTCTTTGCTTTACCCCTAGCCTTAGTAAAATATCAAAGATTTACTTTCGACTCCCTCTTCACTCCCACAAAAGAAAAAGTGAAAATTAAAGTCACTTAGTCATGTCTGAGTCTTTGCGACCCTACAAATACCTTTAGAAAGAAGGAACTTAAGACCTTGTGTCCGTTGCCTGGGATTAAGAAACTAAAGAACCATCCTTATTTCCTAAAATCCTCAGAAAATGAAAGCAAAATGAAAATGTGTCCCCACTTCTCAAAACCTTAAAATCATTTTGATTTCTTTGCTTACAAAGGGGACTGGGGTGCACAAATGTTCTAGTACTGAACCAAAGTTGCGCTAGGATGAAACTGCTTATTGACCCTTTCCTGTGATGTTGTTGCTGCTGCTGAGGTTGGCATCTTAAAGAAGCAAATAGACTGAGTGTATTGATAGATAGGAAAAGGGAAAAGAAAGGCTATAGCCCCTGACCTGAGTGAGGCTGGGGAAAAGGCTAAGATTGTACATGCTTGAGCTTTAAGATGAGTTCCAGGTAAAGAAGTATTCAGCATAGCTACTGCTCCTGGAAACTTAGGTTTCTCTAAATAGGTAAAAAAAAAAAAAAAAAACTTTCTCTGTTCATTGATTCCTTTAGCATTGCACAATTGTCTCTTCTGGGGGCAAAATTAATTAATTATCCTAAAGATTTTTTTTTTTGCCTTTAAATGGGTCATTTATCTTCTTCTCCGTTTGCTTGAGAGAACAAATACTCATCACATGCCCCTGGGTACTGGAGGCCACTTTAGTTAAAGACCTTGTCAACAAGCCACCCAAAGGGTTAACCTTCCAGATGGAATTTAAACCTCCTCGTCCTTTTAATATTTCATTCCTAGCTCCCCACAGCTGAGGCATAAGCTTGGCTTGTTTTAATTAAATTAGATCGCACAAGACAGGTGTCTTGGCAGGAAAATTGTGCACAGCCCATTTTTATCTCATTAACTGCAGTGCTCATCAAGGGTTTTGTGTTTTTCTTTCTGGAAACTCTAGGTAAACCAGTAATGATCATAACAGAGTACATGGAGAATGGCTCCTTGGATGCATTCCTCAGGGTATGTAACTACTTTATATTAAACCCAAGAATGTTGGTATTTAGAAAACTCTAACACACTCTGAATGTGTGTTCTGTTTGGTTGTACACAGACCTTTTTTAATGGGGCAGAGGAAGAAGAGGAGAAATAGAGAATGATGCGATTTTTTAAAGGCTCTTTAAATAGTCCATGTTCGAGGAGGGTAGCATTTGATTTACTTTTGTATTGTGGGGCTGTTGGAGCCATAGATTCATTACAGTTGGATAATTTCCATCTATCACAGGAAGCAAACCCAGCTCCTTGCTCATACTCTGCTCGTGAATTAGTGACTTTGGTCCAAAAGGCCCGGAAATCATACTGAATTTCACTGCACACCGGATACAGATATCAAAAAAGATCCAAGTAATAAATGCTTCGTGCAAATTAATTAGGCTTAATGTTAATGAGATTGTACCTCATTCCTTTCCTCTGCAGAAGAATGATGGCAGATTTACGGTCATTCAGCTGGTGGGCATGCTTCGTGGCATTGGGTCTGGGATGAAGTATTTATCTGATATGAGCTATGTCCATCGAGACCTGGCTGCACGGAACATTCTGGTCAATAGCAACTTGGTCTGCAAAGTGTCTGATTTTGGCATGTCGCGAGTGCTAGAGGACGATCCGGAAGCAGCATATACCACCAGGGTAAGAAGGGTTTGTGACCTCTGAGCTTTGACTCTAATGAAACTGTTCCTCTCACTTGATGTTTAAGCCCTTTATGATATTTATAAGTTACTTCATCCTTCAGAGCCTCTGCATAGCCTTGCATCCATTTTAAAACCATGTTTCCAAGAGAAATTTTGAAATACGCTCTAGATGGATGATCACAATTTAGAGCGTCACATTATTGTATTTTCTCACACTTAATCTACTTTGCTTCCTTCCTTTCTTCCAGTTAGTTTGTTTTATATTTTATACTTGGTTCCTTTTCATTATTTAAAAAAAATATCTTATTTTAAACAAGACAGAACAGTGTTCTAGTCAGCTGCCTACCGAATCTGAGAATGTATACACAGGATTTATAAAACATTTACACTACACAAGGTTTCCCAGTATATAATGGCCTGCATTTTTACTACTAGTAGATAAGCCGGGATTAAGGCATGGTGAAGAGTTATCAGTATACAGTTAATGGCTTTGCTATCTTAGCTGGACAATCTGAATATAAGATACTAATGGAATAAACACAGAATCATAAAAGTTATTGGCCATTAGGGCTGACACTGTTAAAATCAACATGAAGCAGACCAGCCATTTTCCTCCTTTAATGCTAACCATTTTGCATCTGTAACAATAAGCATTGGGGGGTTTTTGGTATAGTTTGGGGGGGGGGGGTGTGTGTGCATGCATGTTTTCTGGTAGTGTTCCGTTTCTATGGCTGCAGTTTTGATTCTTACACATACCTTCTCCAAAATTCTAAGTCCATTCATTCAGGAAAGAATACACCTTTGTCAATGCTAAAGACTTTTTATTTCCCCCCAGTAGTTGGAGAAAGGAAAGCAGAAAGAAGCCTCTCGAATGATACATTTATCTAGCCAAAATATTTAAGGAAAGCAGCATAAGTGTCTCACTGCATGGAACAAGCATAAATGTAATACAGTGTAAAGTATAGTGAATCAATGAAATTTATGGTACAGTTTATTGCCCTCTTTAGTAGCCCTAATGAAGCAAAGAAGACTTTTAAATGATGTCCTCTTGAACAGTTTAAGGGTCTGAATTAAAGCTGAATTAATTTCCCCAGATGGAACCCTAAGAAATTTGAAACTCCATTAAAAATACCTTGCACATAAGCATAATCAACAGGAGACATTTGAGACCTTTAAACTTTTGGGGGGTAATATTCAATTGCTTTACCATTTTTGCAGGTGTCTTTTTAGAAAATTAAATAATCAAAATCCTGCCCTCCCTCCATTAAAATCAGTAATGGCTTTAGCATCTGGTACTATTTGACTTCCTCTAAGAGCCTGTTCAGTGTATTATCTTCTAGCTAAGTTAGGCATATTTCTCATGTTCTGTAAGAGTTGGAACACATATATGTGGAGTATATAGAAATATTCATATTTAACTTCCTTAGTTCATGATTTCTGAAGCAGTACCAAGTATTGGTTTTGTGCTGCTGGGTAAGAGAATCCAACAAGAAGTCAACATTACTGTCAGTTGCACATTCATTGGTATACACCACAGATAATGTGTGCTTTGTAAAACTTAAAATATCCTTTCTACTACAGTATTGCCTTAAGCAGAGCCCAGAAAATAGGTTGGCTTTTTAAAAAATAATTAAGGAGATTAGTTGTTTACTTCCCCATAACCTATGAAAACATATCAGAACTGTCTCAACCTGGAACATTTTAGATAATAAGTATCTTGTGATTGTTTGGAAAACTGTCTCAGGAATGCTGTTGTCCTGCTTGGCCCACAGTAATAACATTCAGAAACTATAACATTTAGAAACTAAAAGGGCACGTCAGTGTACTTGGGGAATAATCCAGAGCTTGGATGTTCACAGGGTGGCAAGATTCCTATCCGGTGGACTGCACCAGAAGCAATCGCCTATCGTAAATTCACATCTGCAAGTGATGTATGGAGCTACGGGATCGTTATGTGGGAAGTGATGTCCTATGGAGAGAGACCTTACTGGGACATGTCCAATCAAGATGTGAGTCTTTATGTTCTGAAATATATGTTTTTTGAGATGCAGGAAGTTTCATGTTACTGTATGATGGAGTAAGTGTTAAGTGTGAAATGATACATTAAACTTCAGGGTCTTAATACAAATGTGTCTAGTAATCTAGCTGAAACTCATGGTCATTGATTTCAAGGACCAAAACTACAAAGCCTAAATAATACAGTGTGGGAGATAGATTGATAGACAGATGGATGCATAGCTCAGCTGATTGGTGATATGGAGCAGTATTTTTACTTGGTTAGCTTTCAAGTTCATATTGAAACAAAATTAAACTTTGAATGTTAAGAAAATGCAGGGATATATGAAAAACACATTTCACATGCAGTGAAATTGACATGAAAGTTTTATTGGAAGAAATCTAGTGAATATTTTAGAGCTGGCAAAGTTGTAATTAGAGCTTGCCCCTTGAGGACTCTAAAATAAAGCTTCACTAAATGACCCTTTGTAAATTATGCACATCCCTTTAAATGTACCATCTGGACTACTTCGTATGGGAGTATCCACAATGCCTGCAATTTTAGAAAAGCATTCAATAATGACACTAATAAGATTCCAGAGTAATAGAATTTAATTACAAACATCTCCAGTGAGAAAGAAAAAGAAAAAAAAAAACAAACCTAGACCAGGGGAGTCTTCTTAGGACACTTACTAGCTATTTCTAGGAAAGTGTTAGTTCCAGAAGGGTTGGAAATCAGAATAAAATAAAATGGTCATTTTTAAAACTTTCCTAATATTTTCAGGTGAGGTGAAATATTAGCATCTAGCATGTTTACAAATGGGTGATACTCAATTCATCAATAAAAACTATTTTAGAAAAAAAATTTTTTTTTTTTTTTAAATTTTCTCTGAAGTGGAATGTTACGTGACCATTTGCCTTGTCCTGAAACAACAGGATGTTGCAAAACCTTGACAATTAAGTGAAAAACTAGGTGCACTCAAGAAATAGGATGCTGGTTGCTTAATCAGTAGAAGAATGTTTAGAGCAATACAGAAGCTAAGGTACTCTGTGTCCAGTGGGGCAAAAAGAATTCTCTGACCAGGTTAAGAGGAATGGTAGTGTTGACATTGTAGTACCTATAAATTATAAAGGAAGGTTCATAACAAATAGGAAGGGAGACAGCAGCTAGCATAACTGATAGATAATTACAGACTGGAGACAGACTCAGTTCAGTTCAGTTCAGTCACTCAGTCGTGTCTGACTTGTTGTGACCCTGTGGGCTGCAGCAGGCCAGGCTTCCCTGTCCATCACCACCTCCCAGAGCTTGCTCAAACTCATGTCCATAGAGTCAGTGATGCCATCCAACCATCTCATCCTCTGTTGTCCCCTTCTCCTGCCTTCAATCTTTCCCAGCATCAGGGTCTTTTCCAGTGAGTCAGTTCTTCACATCAGGTGGCCAAAGTATCAGAGCTTCAGCATCAGTCCTTCCAATGAATATTCAGGACTGATTTCCTTTAGGATTGAATGATTTGATCTCTTTGCAGTCCAAGGGACTCTAAGAGTCTCCTCCAACACCACAGTTCAAAAGCATCAGTTCTTGGGCTCTCAGCTTTCTTTATAGAGACAGACTACAGAAGTGAGCAGTGTGTAATCTACTGTTTGATGTGATTATGAAGACACCTTCAAGTACCTTTCTTGTAGTAATGTTTGGTTTTGAGTAAGAGACATGCAGAGAAACAAAGGCCAACAACCTAGAAGAGGGAGTTTGTTGTTGTTTAGTCACTAAGTTGTGTCTGGCTGTTTTGCAACCCCATGGATTGTAGCCCACCAGGCTCCTCTGTCCATGGGATGTTCCAGGCAAGAATACTAGAGTAGGTTGCCATTTCTGTCTCAAGGGGATCTTCCCAACCCAGGGAATTAACCTGAGTCTCCTGCATTGGCAGGTGGATTCTTTGCTACTGAGCCACCAGGGAAGCCCTCAAAGAAGGAATAGTGTCTGTATTTACTTATTTGATTATTGTATATTTTAAGCTTGTCTTTATTTCAGTTGAGAGCAGCAGCCAAGTGCTCATAAAAGCAGAATATCTAAAGATGTCTTTTTTTCCCACCCTAAATAAATATTTTCAGACTTAGTTTTGACAGTTTCTATATTATTTTAAAACAATTTCATTGTTTTAAACTTTTAGTTGTCTGCCTTTATCCATGTAAAAGCATCTGAAGCCAATTCACCCCCACAAATATTGATCTATTATTCACATGTATTTCTCTCTGTGTTGGAGTCTGTGTAGAACAGCAATCAATAGGAAATGTAACTGGAGAATTACTTTCATGGGAAAATTCATTTGGCATATGGTGAATGGAGTCAAAGTAACTGTTAAAAATATGTTAAATTTATCAAGTTTTTCATCAAGTTTGTTTTAATTGTCTCTCTTCCCCCACCCCGCCCCCCAGCCCCAGACATTTAGCAGTAAACTGAGAAAATATGCTGTGTTCACCCACAAGCCATCTTCCAAGCTGGCAGTGGATAGGGAGCTAGTGAAAGAATACTAAGCAGTTTGAGGGTTTATAACAAATTATGTTCACCTGGCGTCAGCCCAGTGTTGCTCACATTCCCATCAATTCAATGTAAAATGTTTTCATCAAGTCTAGAGTCAACACCATGCACCTGGAAAGATCAAAGAAAGTCAAAGGATCAAACTGACCTAATATCATTGCCAGAAATAAATAGAAGCATGTTCAGTAAATTAGCATATAGAAGTTTGCTTTAGAAGGAGTAAATTAATATTAATATGGTAGGAGGTTGGCAAAAATACATGGGAGAAAAGGATTCAGAGGGCTTAATAAATCACAAGATAATTGTTACACGGAAACAGTATCCTGGTTAAAAAGAACCACAGAATACTGCTGTATAGAAACTAGACCCAACTGAATTGATTGTTTTCTGTTGAAGGCTGATGATTCAGCAGTAATAGACGCACCACAAGGGAACTCTGTCATGGTCATTGAGGTGGCTGCAGCCAGTGATGGTTTCACTAGGAACTATCGTTTTTTGCGGGGGAAGGTGGGAGGACTGATTTAAAAACAAACAAAACTTTTAAACATCCTCAAACAAAAGTACCTCCAGAATCATACAGGATACTCATAAACAAAGCTTATGAGTAGCCAAGAAATTAAGAAGTAATTCCCCTCTTTAACTTTGGCAGGAGGCTTACCATATTGTTACTGGGATTCACACCCTGAAGAACAGGGGTTTAGAGAAAAGTCAATGAGAAATATATTGTTTTATCTGTGAAGACAATTAAAAAATAAAAGAGGACACAGGCTTAAAGGGACACAAAAGGACTTGCATTTTGGAGGCATCCTAAGGAATGTCTTTAAAGCCTTTAAGCTAGACTCTCTTTTGCTAAAAGCGTTTAGCTGGTAGAAGAACAGAGAAGATCATCGCCCTTTGGTCTCTGGGGGCCAGGCCAACACCATGTGGTTGGTCTGATTGGGTTCTAACCACCTTGGAACCCTGATGCATCTTCACACTGGAGTTCCTGATGGGCATCGTCTGCCGTTTGAGAACCCCTCATAGCAACAGCTGGCTTCCCTGCCCTGCTGCCAGCAATACTCAGGTCCAGCTCTGGCTTCTGTGAAAGAACTGGAGCCATTCCCATGCTAAAGCTTGCTGGCAGCTTCATGGACCGGGAACTTGCTGAGCAGGAGGGTAAACCTCTAACAACAGATTGCCTGGCAAACTAACATACCATTCTGTGGGTTTTTTTTCTTTTTTTTTTTTTTGCTAGGTGATTAAAGCCATCGAGGAAGGCTATCGGCTGCCCCCTCCAATGGACTGTCCCATCGCGCTCCACCAGCTGATGCTAGACTGCTGGCAGAAGGAGAGGAGCGACAGGCCGAAATTTGGGCAGATTGTCAACATGTTGGACAAGCTCATCCGCAATCCCAACAGCTTGAAGAGGACAGGGAGCGAGAGCTCCAGGTCAGCCCTGCTTCTTAATAGTGATGTTTGAAAGAATACTTCAGAGGTGGCACACAAGTGGTAACTCACTTTAATTTCTGGCTTTTAGTCAGAGGCCACAGTCTGCAACCTGGGTGGCTTCTTCCTCCTTGAGCGGAGTATTTATGGTAGTTTTCTGTTTGCCATTTTGAAGAGCCTTGTACCTGTCAGGCCTCAAACAAAAGTCAGAAAAACAAATTTTTTACAAAAAACAACCAAGGAAAAGCTCAAGTGCTTATTTTGTGAGGCTGGAACTGAAAAATTAGAGGGACGAAATGTACTTTTGGAAGATAGTCAGGCTACTAGATGCTATATTTTGAAAGGGGAAGAAACATAAGGGACAAGATATAAGGATTCCAAGACAGCTCTAAGTTGAGTTAATAAAATGTGAAATGAGGCAAGAGATTCACCGGTTTTGGTTCTTAAAGTTGTTCTTTTCTGAGTCTTTCAAGAGGAGAAGGAAACAGGATCAAGTTACAAACATGCAGATGAATATTTGAGAAAAGTTTTAAAAATTAAAATGATTGAACCACCTATGCAATAGTTACTTCATTGGAAGGGTCTTCCCTGGTGACTCAGAGGTAAAGAATCCACCTGCAATACAGGAGCCGCACAAGATGCAAGTTCGATCCCTGTGTCAGGAAGATCCCCTAGAGGAGGGCATGGTAACCCATTCCAGTATTCTTGGCTGGAGAGTCTCAAGGACAGAAGAGCCTGGCAGACTACAGTCCACAGGGTGGCAAAGAGTCAGACACGATTAAAGCGACTTAACACACAAATATGCACTTCACTGGAAAGAGCAAAAAAGAAGCATTTCAGTCCAGAGAGAAGATAAAGATACTGCAAGTGACCTAAAATAAAATCGCCCATCATTTCTGGCCTATTTTTGGTTATTCTCTTCCCCAAGAGGATGAAAATAGATGGCGCTAAGACCTCTTTTCCAGGTGTAGCTAGTTTCTTCTGTTCCTAGGTAAACCTCCCCCAACTTTTAGATCTCCAGCTCCCGATCCCATGTATTTTGTCCGAAGGTCCAAGTCCAGTTCTTTGGTACTTGAGGCTTCTCCTAGTAGTGGAAACTTTTTAGCTTCTAACTCTGTATAATGAGTGCTTTGCACCAAAGGGCAGAACAAATTGGGTTATTGGATACACTTTTCTCACTTCTGAATTTTTTCTCATTGATAGTACTTACAGAGCTTTGATGCTTCTTACTGCTTGCTGATAATGGGATGTAGTATAGCGTGGAATGTGATTCAGCACAAAATTAGGCAAATGTCATGGTGTTCCACAAAGAGCACAAAGGCTTCCAGAACAAGCTTGAGAATGACCCTTAGAATTAATTAATACTGAGTAAGGATATTTTCATTTTCAGGTCATTTTAACCTTGTCAAGCACCTAGTGCCTCCATGTTGCTCTTCTACTGCCCTTGGTTAAAGTTAGAAGTAAATGCAAACTGGTTTTTTTTTTGTTCATTAACAAACATTCCTGGTAAACATTCAACACTAATGTCTCAAACTCTGTGTGGCCATATTTGTTACTGGCTCAAAATTGGGGAAAGAATGAAATCTTGATTATTCTTACCATAAAAATCTGCAGAATATTACTTGGAAAATTTGACTTAATTAATATAGTGGACAAAGAGAAAGGTCATAAACAAGCTATTATTTGGACAGAACTGATTGATAAAACAAGTTTTTGTTAATATACTTATATAAAATAGAAGTTATGCAAGTCAAAACAACTTAGGTAAAAATTAAAATGAAAAATGAATTGTACTATGTAGAATTAGATAGGCTTGGTTTTTTTTTTTCAAGAAAACGATTTTTTTGGTTGAAAATTCAGGATGATAATATAATTCTGATTTAGATGTTCATATTCAAGGAACATAGTCACAGGATGAAAATCAGATCAAAATGTTAAGAGCAACCACATTCTGTAATTTCTATGGAAAGGAAGTTTAAGAAAATAGAATTTAATAAGTAGCAAGGTTGCTATGCAGGTAATTATAGTGAAGGTGTATAAAATACCCTATTAATGTTTATCCTATGATTATTAAGTAGTTTGATGATCAAGATGACTATAATTCACTTAATAAATATTTTTCATGAATAGGTTATTTATTGTTTATCAATATCGTGAAAGATGACAGATCACTTACCTTGAACTCTAGTTGCT